>NC_051321.1:52697765-52829737 GCF_015220235.1 Choloepus didactylus | reverse complement strand
TTCATATAATTATTGATATGTTAGGGCTTAAGTCTGCATTTTATATTTTGTTTCCAATTTTTTCCTGTTTTTCATTTCCCTGTTATCTTTCTCCTGTATTTTTGTGGGTTACTTGAAATTTTTTTTAGAATTGTATTTTGATTCATCTATAAGGTTTCTAAGTATATGACTTTGTATAGATTTTTAGTGGTTGACATTTATATTACTTTATATATATATATATAACTTACCACACTCTATTGGTGGTTTTATTTTCCCAGTTTGAAGTTTAAGAAACTTACTTCCCTTTATATTCTTTATCCTTACCCTTCTAAAACACAATTTACTTAACTATTTCCTCAACATTCATTCAAAACCACACCAGACAGTGTTATACTTTCTGTTTTAACTATCAAACATAATTTACAAACTTGAGTAGGAGAGTTTTTTATATTTACCCATAATTTTGTTTACCATGTCCTTTCTTCTTCCTGATGTTCCAGAGTTCCCTCTTTTGTAATTTCTGTTCTATTTAGAGAACTTATTTTAGTCATTCGTTTAGGGTAGGTGTGCTAGTGACAAATTCTCTGTTTTTCTTTCTTCTTCTGAGAATATCTTGATTTCTGCCATTATTCCTAAAGGATATTTCTGATGGGTATATGATTCTGAGTTGAGACTTCTTTATTTTCAGCATTTGAAAAATATAAAAATTCTTCTAGGTATCCATGGTTTCTGATGAAAAATCTATTGCCATTCAAATTGTTTTCTCCTATCTGTAAGTTCCCCCACACATTGCTTTCAACATTTTTTGTTTGTCTTTGGTTTTTAGAAGTTTAAATATTATGTGCTTTGGAATGGATCAATTAGGATTCATACTGTTTGGGTTTGATTTAGCATCTTGAAATTATTATCTCATCAAATTTGGGAAGTTTTAAGTCATTATTTCTTTATGTACATTTTTAGCACTGTCCTTTTTTTTTTTTCCTTCCAAGAAGCTCATAACATGAATGTTAGATCTTTTGTTATGGTCTCACAAATACCTGAGATTGTTTTATTTTTGTTTTTCAGCCTATTTTCTCTCTGTTCAGATTGGTAATTTCTATCATTATATCACCCAATTCACTGAGCAACAAAGAGGTACTCAGGGAGACTCAGGCAAAATTAAAAGCAGATTTAGCCTCTCCTTTGTAGTAATGAGCTCCCTAAGGGCAAGCCCCAAGATAGAGGGCTCAGTATACCAAACCGCCAGTCCTCAATGTTTGTGAGAACATCAGCAACAATCCAGGTGAGGAAGTCCAACACTTCTACATTTTCCCCTGGCTCCTCAGGGTGGGGGGCAGCATATATATTTTTGTTCTCTACCTAAATTACTTTGGGATGTGTCGCTATTTCACACTAACCTGTATAAACCTACCAGGTTGCACTTCCTATTCAAAGTTCAAAGTAATTATGGTATTTGAACAAACTTTATAAGTTAAGTTGTTTAGGAAATATAGATCCTGCACCAAATAAACATCTCTTCCATTGGTCTCACGTGGAAGTTGAAGTTTTAAAACATAGTCAGTATCGTCCTTACTCTTTGGCCTGATTTTCCCTAGTCCTAACTAGATCTGCTTCATTCATATCTCTAATTGAAGTCTGGACTCTTTTTCAGCTTTTTTAACAGTTACTATATGTGCTAATACTGACATTCATATCTGCCAAGCCCTAGCTCTGAGTTTCAGGTGTCACACAGATACCCAAAGTTCCAGGGATTGATCAGGTTATAGTGATCAGTATCTCAGAATCTGGAGATAGCCATCACAATTCAGGAATAAACGTGACTGCTATACGAGCTTATAATCTAGGGACTTTTCAATAAGTGTTCCCCTAATGAGCTGTGCTCTAAGATTCAATTATGTGTTTACACATTGCAGTTAGTCCATATTAGTGAGCCATTATAGTGTTTGCTTTGTTTCTGATGTATTTCACTCAAAATGCTGTCTACAGGATCCATTCACCTCATTGTGTTGCTTGTCTCCCAGCTTCACTCCACCTTGCAGTTGCTCAATATTCCATTGTATGCACACACCACAGTTCAATGTACCCTTAGGCCACATCTACCCATTGCAAATCATGTATACTGCCTCCATAAACACAAGTGTGCAAATGTCCATTCACGTCCCTCCTCTCAGATCTCCTAAGTATATACTCCCTAATGAGACCACAGGACCTTATGGCACCCACTTACTTACCTTCTTGTGGAATCACCACACTGACCTCCAGAAATGCTATACCATTGTGCTTCCTCAACAGTAAATGGGCACATCCCTCTCTCCATGTTTTCTCCAGCACTTTTACCCTTATTTATATTTTTTCCTACAATTTTTTTTTCCAAAATGTAAAATGTCTGTTTTATTTTCTAAACAGCCACAAAGTTTTTGTGGGTGTGCTGGTTTGAATCTATTTTGTACCCCAGAAAAGCCTATGCTATTTTTTTTTCATTTTTTTTTCATTTTTATTGAGATTGTTCACATACCATACAATTATCTAAAGATCCAAAGTGTACAATCACTTGCCCCTGGGTACCCTCATACAGCTGGGCATCCATCACACTTAATTTTTGTTCAATTTTTAGAAACTTTTCATTACTCCAGACAAGAAATAAAGTGAAAGATGAAAAAAAAAAAAAGAAAAGGAAACTCTAATACTCCCCTATCCCTAACCAACCCCCCTCAATTGTTGACTCATAGTATTGATATAGTACATTTGTTACTGTTTATGAAAAAATGTTGAAATACTACTAACTGTAGTATATAGTTTGTAATAGGTATATAGTTCTTCCCTATATGCCCCTCTATTATTAACTTCTAATTGTATTGGCATACATTTGTTCTGGTTCATGGAAGTGATTTCTGGTATTTGTACAGTTGATCATGGACATTGCCCACCATAGGATTCAGTTTTATACATTCACATCTTTTGACCTCCAACATTCCTTCTGGTGACATATATGACTCTGAGCTTCCCCTTTCCACCTCATTCACACACCATTTGGCGCTGTTAGTTATTCTCACATCTTGCTACCAACACCCCTGTTCATTTCCAAACATTTAAGTTCATCCTAATTGAACATTCTGCTCATACTAAGCAACCACTCCCCATTCTTAAGCCTTGTCCTATATCTTGGTACCTTATATTTCATGTCTATGAGTTTACATATTATAATTAGTTCCTATCAGTGAGACCCTGCAATAATTGTCCTAATGTGTCTGGCTTATTTCGCTCAGTATATTGCCCTCAAGGTTTTGTCATCAACCCATTTTTTTTAATATGGTTTTGTTCACTCACCATACATTCCATCCCAAGTAAATAATTGATGGTTTTCTGCATGGTCATACATTTATGTGTTCACCACCTTCTCCACTATCTATATAAGAGCATCTACATTTCTTCCACAAGGCAGGAGGGAGAGTCAAAGAAGGTAGAGAGGCAAAAGAAAGAGGAAAAAACAATGACAGCTAGGAAGCAGCAAAAGGAAAAATAACCTTAAATCAAAGTAGAATAAAGAATCAGACAATACCACCAATGTCAAGTGTCTAACATGCCTCCCCTATCCCTCCCTCTTATCTGCATTCACCTTGGTATATCACATTTGTTACATTAAAGGAAGCATAATACAATGATTCTATTAGTTACGGTCTCTAGTTTATGCTGATTGCATCCCTCCCCCAATGCCTCCCCATTTTTAACACCTTGCAAGGTTGACATTTGCTTGTTGTCCCTCGTAAAATACATATTTGTACATTTTATCACAATTGTTGAATACTCTAGATTTCACCAAGTTACACAGTCCCAGTCATTATCTTTCCTCCTTTCTTGTGGTGTCTCACATGCTCCCCACCTTCCTCTCTCAACCGTATTCATAGTTACCTTTGTTCAGTGTATTTACATTGTTGTGCTACCATCTCCCAAAATTGTGTTCCAAACCACGCACTCCTGTCTTCTATCACCCTGTAGTGCTCCCTTTAGTATTTCCTGTAGGACAGGTGTCTTGTTCACAAAGTCTCTCATTGTCTGTTTGTCAGAAAATATTTTGAGCTCTCCCTGATATTTGAAGGACAGCTTTGCTGGATACAGGATTCTTGGTTGGCGGTTTTTCTCTTTCAGTATCTTAAATATATCACACCATTTCCTTCTTGCCTCCATGCTTTCTGCTGAGAGATCCGCACATAGTCTTATTAAGCTTCCTTTGTATGTAATGGATTGCTTTTCTCTTGCTGCTTTCAGGATTCTCTCTGTCTTTGACATTTGATAATCTGATTATTAAGTGTCTTGGCGTAGGCCTGTTCATATCTCTTCTGTTTGAAGTACGCTGCGCTTCTTGTATCTGTAATTTTATGTCTTTCATAAGAGATGGGAAATTTTCATTAATTATTTCCTCTATTATTGCTTCTGCCCCCTTTCCCTTCTCTTCTCCTTCTGGGACACCAATGATACGTACATTATTGTACTTTGTTTCATCCTTGAGTTTCCGGAGACGTTGCTCATATTTTTTCATTCTTTTCTCCATCTGCTCCTTTGCGTGTAGGCTTTCAGGTGTTTTGTTCTCCAGTTCCTGAGTGTGTTCTTCTGCCTCTTGAGATCTGCTGTTGTATGTTTCCATTGTGCCTTTCATCTCTTGTGTTGTGCCTTTCATTTCCATAGATTCCACTAGTTGTTTTTTTTAACTTTTGATTTCTGCCGTATATATGCCCAATGCTTCCTTTACAGCCTCTATCTCTTTTGCAATATCTTCTCTAAACTTTTTGAATTGATTTAGCATTAGTTGTTTAAATTCCTGTATCTCAGTTGAAGTGTACGTTTGTTCCTTTGACTGGGCCATAACTTTGTTTTTCTTAGTGTAGGTTGTAATTTTCTGTTGTCTAGGCATGGTTTCCTTGGTTATCCAAATCAGGTTTTCCCAGACCAGAACAGGCTCAGGTCCCAGAGGGAAGAAATGTTCAGTATCTGGTTTCCCTGAGGGTGTGTCTTAGAAAATTGCTCCACCCTTTGATGCCTCGGGTCACTGTGCTTTTCTGCCCAGCAGGTGACGCCTGTTAGCCTATAATTCTTGACTGGTGTGAGGAGGTATGGCTGTGTTCCCCCAGGCTCTGGGGTTTGATTCTGAAAGGAAAGGACCCCACCCCTTTCCTCCTAGAGAAGACAGACCCCTCAGGTGGAGGTCATTAGCATTTCAATGGTCTCACTGTCTGCTTGTGCTGTCTCCACCCTTCCCAGAGTCACAGCCCTGGAAACTGGAAATGACTGGGGCTTTCTCCACTGAGCCAAAAAAGAAACAGATAGTCCCCTTCAGACCCAGTCCAAGGCAACCCTCTGGCTCTCCCAGGTCAGTCGTCACCCGAAGCCTCTGTTTTTGGGGATGCGTACCTGTAGTGAGCAGTTCACACTTGCTACTTAAAAACCCCAGTTGGAGCTCAGCTGAGCTGTATTCACTTGCTGGGAGAGAGCTTCTCTCTGGCACCACGAGGCTTTGCAGCTCGGGCTATGGGGGAGGGGGTCTCACGACTTGGATCCGCAGGTTTTACTTACAGATTTTATTCTGTGTTCTTGGGCATTCCTCCCAATTCAGGTTGGTGTATGATGAGTGGATGGTCTCATTTGTCCCTCCGCAGTTATTCTGGATTATTTACTAGTTGTTTCTGTTTTTTTGTAGTTGTTCCAGGGGGACTACTTAGCTTCCACACCTCTCTGTGCCGCCATCTTGCCCGAGACTATAGCCTATGCTATTTTCTCCTACAATTTTATAGAGCTATATTCCCATACCATAGAATTATCCACAGTGTATAATTAGTTGTTCACGGTATCATCATATAGTTGTGCTTTTATCACCACAGTTAGCACTTGAACATTGATTGCAAAAAAATTTTTTTAAATGAATAATAGAAAAGATAATAAAAATAAAATATCATACATTACAATATAATATTAGGGTCAGACGACATCACCATTACCAAGAATTCCATATCCCTCCCTTATATCCCGTCTCATACACAGTTAGCTTTGGTATATTGCCTTTGTTACATTTAATGGAAGCATATTACAATGTTACTGTTGATCATAGACTCCAGTTTGCTTTGATTATATTTTTCCCTCCATACCTTCCCCTTTTCCACACTCTGCATGGATGACATTCATTTGTTCTCCCACATGCAAGAACAGTTTTACATTTGTACATTTAGTCACAATTGTTGACCACTCCAGTTTTTGCTAGGTTAAACAGTCCCAGTCTTTATTTTCTATCTACCTCAGGTGTCATACATGTTCCTAGCCCACCTCTTTCAGCTTTACTTACGGACATCTTTGTTCCGTGTACTTTTACAATATTGTGCTACCATCATACAGTATTATGCTATCAATTTCTGGGTCTATACAGTCAATCCTGCTGAGCATTCTGTAATCTTTCAGCATAAAATGCCCGATCTCTACCCTCTTTTAATACCTGATAGCCTGTGTTATCAGCTTTTAACTCTCAAAGTTTCTCATTAATGTTAGTTAATATTAGCGAGACCATACAGTGTCTGTCCTTTTGTTTCTGGCTAACTTTACTCAGCACAATGTCCTCAGGGTCCATCCACATTATATATGTTCCGTGTCTTTGTTCTTTCTTTCAGCTGCATAATATTCCAATGTGTGTGTGTACCACAGTTTGTTTATCCACTCATCCACTGATGGACATTTGGGCTGTCTCCATCTCTTGGCTATTGGGAATAATGCCATGATAAACATCAGCTTACAAATGTCTGTTCATGTCTTAACTTTCAGTTCCTCTGAGTATATACCTACTGACAGAAGAGCTGGGTCATATGGCAGATCTATACTTAGTTTCTTGAGGAAATGCCACAGTGTCTTTCAGAGTGGTTGCAACATTCTACATTCCCACCAAGAGTGAATAAGTGTTTCTCTTTCTCCACATCCTCTACAGCACTTGTAATTTTCTGTTTTTTGGATAATGGCCATTCTGGTAGGTGTGAGATAATATCTCATTTTGGTTTTGATTTGCATTTCCCTAATAGCCAGTGAAGTTGAGCATTTTTTTTTTTTTGTATGTTTTTGAGCCATTTGTATTTCCTCTTCACAAAATTGTCCTTGTCTTTTGCCCATTTTTTAATTGGGTAGTTTGTCTTTCTGTTGTTAAGCTGTAAGATCACTTTATATATTTGGGATAGTAAACCCTTATCTGATATGTGGTTTCTAAATATTGTCTGCCATTCTGTAGGCTGCCTTTTTACTTTTCTGACAAAGTTGTTTAATGTACAAAAGTGTTTAATTTTGAGGAGATCCCATTTGTCTATTTGTTCTTTGGTTGCTTGCACTTTGGGTGTAAGGTCTAGGAAACCACCTCCTATCACAAGATTTTTAAGATATTTCCCTACATTTTCCTCTAAGAGTCTTATGGTCATAGCACTAATGTTTAGGTCTTTCATCCATTTGAGTTGACTTTTGTATATGGTGTGATGTAGGAGTACTTGTTCATTCTTTTGGAAATAGATATGTTCTCCAAACATCATTTATTGAAGAGGGTGCCCTGTCCCTGTTGCTTTGGGTTGACTCCCTTATCAAAGATCAACTGTCCGTAGATGTGAGAGTCTATTTCTGAACACTCAATTCGAATCTGTTGGTTGGTATAGCTATCCTTATGCCAGTACCATGCTATTTTGAGCACCGTAGCTTTGTAATATGCTTCAAAGTCAGGGAGTTTGAGACAGCCCACTTCATTCTTCTTTTTCAAGATATTTTTGGCTATTCGGGGCACCTTTCCCTACCAAATAAATTTGCTTATTGGTTTTTCTATTTCTACAAAGTATGTTGTTGGGATTTTAATTGGTATTGCATTGAATCTATAAATCAGTGTAGGTAGAATTGACATCCTAATTATATTTAATATTCCAGTCCATGAACATACTATGTTCTTCCTTTTTTTTTTTTTTTTTTTTGGTCCTGTTTGATTTCTTTTAGCAGTTTCTTGTAGTTTTCTTTGTGTAGGTCTTTTGTGTTCTTCCTTAAGTTTATTCCTAAATGCTTGATTCTTTTGGTTGCTATTGTAAATGGATTCTTTTTTATTGATTTCTTCCTCTTGTTGCACATTACTTGTCTATAAGAACACTACAGATTTTTGCATGTTGATCTTGTAGTCTGCCATTTTGCTGTATTCATTGATTAGTTCTAGTAGGGTTGCTGTAGATTTTTCTGGATTTTCTACATATAGAATCCTGTCATCTGTAAAGAGTGAAAGTTTTATTTCTTTCTTGCTAATTTGGATGCCTTTTATTTCTTTTTCTTGAGTAATTGCTCTAGCTAGAACTTCCAGCACAATGTGGAATAACAATAGTGACAGTGGGCATCCCTGTCTTGTTCCTGATCTTAGATGGAAAGCTTTCAGTATCTCCCCATTGAGTATGATATTAGCTGTGGGTTTTTCATATATTGCCTTTATCATATTGAGAAAATTCCCTTCTATTCCTATCCTTTAAAGTGTTTTTATCAAGAACAGATGTTGAATTTTGTCAGATTTCTTTTCTGTATTGATCAAGATGATCATGTGGATCTTCTGCTTTGATTGTGTGGTGTATTACATTAATTGATTTTATTGTGTTGAACCACCCTTCCATACCTTGTAGAAACCCCACCTGGTCATGGTGTATAATTCTTTTAATGTGTTACTGGATTTGATTTGTGAGTATTTTGTTGAGGATTTTTGCATCTATATTCATTAAAGAGATTGGTCTATAATTGTCTTTTTATGTAATATCCTTTTGTGATTTTGGTATTAGGGTACTGTTGGCTTCATAGAATGACTTGGGTAACTTTCTTCCTCTTCCATTTTTTTGACAAGTTTGAGCAGGATTGGTACTAATTCTTTCTTGAATGCTTGGTAGAATTTACATATGAAACCATCTGGTTCTGGGCATTTCTTTTTTGGGAGCTTTTTGATGACTGACTCTGTCTCTTTACATGTGATTGGTTTGTTGAGGTCATCTGTTTCTTCTCGAGTCAATGTTGACATTTATGCCTTTATAGGAAGTTGTCCATTTTGTCTAAGGTTTATTAGTATATGGTTGCTCATGGTATCTTCTCATTATCTTTTTCATTTCTGCATGGTCAGTAGTTATATCCCCTTTCCCATTTCTGATTGCACTTATTTGCATCTTCTCTCTCCCTCCCTTCCTTTCTCTCTCTCTCTCTCTCTCTCTCTCTCTCTCTCTCTCTCTCTCTCTCTCTCTCTCTCTCTCTCTCTCTCTCTCTCTCTCTCTCTCTCTCTCTCTCTCTCTCTCTCATTGTTGTTAGCCTAGCTAGGGTTCCATCAATTTCATTGATTTTCTCAAAAAACCAATTCCTGGTTTTGTTGATTCTATTTTTTTCCTTTTCTCAATTTCATTTATTTCTGCTCTAATCTTTGTTATTTATTTCCTTCTCTTTGCTTTGGGGTGAGTTTGCTGTTTTTTCTCTAGTTTTTTCCAGGTGAACAGTTAATTCCTCCACTTTTGCTCTCTCTTCTCCTTTAATATAGGTGTTTCAGGCAATAAATTTCCCTCTCAGCACCACCTTTGCTGCATCCCATAAGTTTTGATATATTGTGTTTTCATTATCATTTGCCTCGAGGTATTTACTAACTTCTCTTGTAATTTCTTCCTTTACCCACTAGTTTTCCATGAGTGTTGTTTGGCCTCCATATATTTGTGAATTTTACAATCTTCTGCCTGTTATTTATTTCCAGCTTCATTCCATTATAATCCAAGAAAGTGTTTTGTATAATATCAATAATTTTAACTTGTTGAGACTTGATTTGTGTCCCTACATGTGGTCTCTCCTAGAGAATGTTCTATGAGCACTTGAGAAAAATGTGTATCCTGCTGTTGTGGGCTATAGTGTTCTATAAATGTCTGTCAAGTCTAGTTCATTTATCATAGAATTCAACATCTCCATTTCCTTATTGATCCTCTGTCCAGATGTTCTGTCCATTGATGAGAGTGGTGTATTGAACTCTCCCACTATTATTTTAGTGGTATCTATTTTTCCTTTCAGTGTCCTCAGTAATTGCCTCATGAATTTTCGGGCAGGCTGGCTTGATGTATAAATATTTATGATTGTTATGTTTTCTTGGTGAATCGACCCTTTTATTAATATATACTGTCCTTCCTTGTGTCTTAATTGTTTTACTTTTGAAGTCTAATTTGTCTGATGTTAATACAGATTCTCCTGCTTTTTTCTGGTTGCTGTTTGCATGAAATGTCTTTTTCCAACATTTCACGTTCAGCCTATTTTTTGTCCTTGTATCTAAAGTGAGTTCTTATAGACAGCATATTGATGGGTCCTGTTTTTTAATCCATTCTGCTAGTCTGTGTCTTTTTATTGGAGAGTTTAAGCCATTAACATTTAGTGTTATTACTGTAAGGGCAGTACTTTCTCCTACCATTTTGTCTTTTGGATTTTATATGTCATGTCATTTTTTCCTTTCTCTCTTTTTATGTTTCCTGATAATCTTCATTTCTATACTCTTATGCAATCCTCCCTCTCCTGTCTTTTCCTTTCAGCCTGTAGCCCTCCCTTTAGCATTTCTTGTAGTGCCAGTCTTATTCACAAACTCTCTCAGTGTCTGTTTGTCTGAAAATATTTTAATCTCTTCCTCCTATTTGAAGGACAGTTTTGCTGGATATAGAATTCTTGGTTGGCAGTTTTTCTCTTTCAGTATCTTAAATATATCTCACCACTGTCTTCTCACCTCCATGGTTTCTGTGGAGAAATCTGTACATAGTCTTATTGAGCTACCTTGTATGTGATGGACTGCCATTCTCTTTCTGCTTTCACAATTCTCTCTGTCTTTGACTTGGGGCAATTTGATCAGTAAGTGTCTTTGAGTAGGTCTATTTGGATCTATTCTGTCTGGAGTATGCTGTATTTCTTGAATCTCTAATTTTCTGTCTTTCATAAAAGTTGGAAAATTTTCAGTGAATATTTCTTCTTTTATTCTTTCTGCCCCTTTTCCTTTCTATTTTCCTTCTGGGACATCCATAATTAATGCACTTCATGTTGTAACTCAGCTCCCTAAGACCCTGCTTGTATTTTTCCATTCTTTTCACCATCTTTTCTTTTATGTGTATGAATTCAAATGTCTTGCCTTCCGATTCACTGATCCTTTCTTCTGCCTGTTGAAATCTGTTGTATCCCTCCATTGTGTTTTTCATCTCCTTCATTATGCCCTTCATTCCCATAAGTTCTATCATTTGTTTTTTCAAGTTTCTGAGTTCTTCTTTTTGATTATCCAGTGTGTTCCTTATATCCATCATCTCTTTTGCCATATCTTCCCTGTTTTCATTGAGTTGATTTTTTAATTGATATAGGAGTTTTGTTTGAACATCTTTAATTAGATCTTCCCTCAGTTCATTGAATTGATTCAGCATTAGTTGTCTCAACTCCTGTATCTCAGTTGAACTATTAGTTTGTTCCTTTAACTGGTCCATAATCATGTTTCCTAGTATGGCTTGTTATCTTAAGCTGTCTATGCATCAGATTTTCTTGATTAGTTTACTCCAGAGCTCATTTTATCTCTTTTACCTAGGGTTTTCTTGTTGGTTGGCTTTGTTCTCTAACCATTGTTGTTCAGGTCAACTTACTCTAGACCTCTAACTTAGGTTCTATTTTGTTGATGGAAGTTTTTCACCTCTTGTTTTCCTGTTTCTTGCACTGCTTCTATGTAGCCTTTCTTTCTTTTTTTTTTTTTTTTTTTTTTTTTTTTTGAGAGGGTCTCCTCAGATATGGTCAACCTCAGTCAGCTTTTCCCAGTCAGAGAAGTCCAGGTCTCAGGAGGAGGATGTGGAGTTTCCCTGAGAATGAGACCCTCCTGTGAGGCCTCTAGACTCTACACTTTTCCTGTCCTTTCCAGCAGTTGGCACTTGCCAGCCTGTAGTTCCCCCACCAGTGTAAGTGAGTTCAGTGCTTTTAATTCTCTGCAGACTCTGAGCCTCTCAGGGGTGTGGCTGACTGGAGCTGGTTTCTGAATTCCAGATCCTGGGGTCCATGTTCTTTGAAGGAGGGCCTCCAATTGAGCTGGGCCACACACCCCTTTTTGGGGGAGTTATGCCCTTGGGGAATTGTCTTCCCTATTAGGTTGTTGCTTTGTCTGATATATTTCAGCTGGGTCCAGAGAGAAGGTTTCTGTAAAAAGCTACTAAGAATAGTTATTTTATAAAGAAAGAAAGAAAAAAGAAAAAGAAAAAAAATTCCTTTCTGAGGTCTTTCCCTAGTGTCAGTATGGATTTTTTTTAAATGTGTGCTTTAGGGTATTGTCTCTTTCACCTGGATAGTTACTCTCCAACAGCTTTAATCCCACCCTTGCTAAGGGGCTATTGAAGTATAAAAATATAAGGAGTCACAGAGCAATAAAAGAAGAGTGACAAAATGTAGGAAAAAAAACCCAAGTCTTTTTGAAGCCATGGAATGGGTTCCCACTGCTATGCGCCACCCCCCTTCCTGGAGCCTAGCCCTTCTCTTACATTGGGGACACCCCCAACTCCAAAAGTTATTTAATTTGTTAATTAGTTTGTAGTTGAGGCTGAGTTGAGCCCTCCTTCTAGCTCCCAGCAGATTGTTTTTACTCCTCCAGGGAGACAGATATAGGTTCCCCCAACATCTTTAATTCTTCCCTTGCCAGGGTGCTTTTGAAGTGTAAAAAATATAAGGAGTCAGACAGCAATAGAAGTAAGGGGACAAAATATAGGAGAAGAAAGAAAAGAAAAGAAAACAAAGGCTATTTGAAGCCACAGAATGGGTGCCCACATCTATGTGCCCCCGTTTCCTGGAGCCTAGCCCTTCCCTAAAACCCCAGATACCCCCAACTCCAAAAGTTAATTAAATAATTTTTTAATTCATTCTGCAGTTGAGGTGGGTTGAATCCTCCTTCTTCGTCCCAGCAGATTGGTTTTTTTTTCCCTTCAGGGAGCCAGTTGTGAGACAGTCCATGCAGTCTGTGTGGGAAGGGGTGCCAGACTCCTTGTCGGGGAAAATTACAAATTTCACTGCAACCTCAGCTGTTCCTCTCCAGGCTAGTGGACGATGCATGGCTGCTCACTGGAGACCCCAAGAACACTGTTTCATACAGTTCCTGGCTAATTACTAGCTGCCCTAGAGGAGTGACTAAATTCCACACCTCACCACTCCATCATCCTGCCCCAGTCTCCCATCCTTAAACTTTTAATTCAGTTACTGTATTCTTTAGCTCTAAAATTTCCATTTGGCTCTCCTTTATAGCTTGTATTTCTTTGCTGAGACTTTCCCATTCCTGGGTGAGGCTTTGCATGTGTTCATTTGTTTTAAGCATGTTCACAATTGCTTGCTGAATCATTTCTTGTGTCTGCTTTAAAATATTTGTCAGATAATTCCAATATACATCTCAGGGTTGATATCTGTGACTTCTATTTTTTCATTAAGTTTGAGATCTTTTTTCTTCATATGATGAATGAATTTTTATTGAAACCTGGACATTTTTGCATCATGTTGTGAGCATTGAATCTTATTTAAACCTTCTCTTTTAGCTGGCTTTCTCTGATCCTCAGGGAAAGAGAGGAATATTGCCTTGTTATTGCCAAGTGGAGGTAGAGTTTCAAGCTTCCCATTTGACCTCTTTGACACAAAGGTAGTAGGGGTCCTAACTGATGATTGCTAGGTGGAGATTGTTGACTTGGCTCCCCACATGATCTTTAAAGACACCATAATAGGAGTGGCCTTGTTACTGCAGGGCAATGGAGAAAGTACTGATTCCCCACTAGGCCTTCTCTGTAACTACTATAGTTGAGAGGGGTATAGATGATATTCTACTTCCAGGAGGGAGGTGGCAGTCCAGGTAGCCCTGTGGTTTCCCTTGACTCTTCAGTGGGAGTGGGCTCTTACAACTTGGCAGAGATCAAAGTCCCAGGTACCTACTTGGCCTTTCCTGAAACCATCCTAGTGGGGGTATTTGAGAACCTCATTGCAAACTGTCAAGGGTAGTAATCTAGGCACGCTATTTGGCTTTGCTACTCTGGGTGGCCATGGGTTCACAGTTATTCTGTGGTGTTTGGCTGGAATAGTGTTGTTATTATCTATAAGTTTTCTGTCTTGTTAAGCAGCCTGTTTCCTGGTTCTTGGCTAGAGAGTGCAGCACTTTTTAAATAGCATTTATCATCTATTCCTGTTGTTTCTGGACTGCCTGCTTCATATCAGTCTGAGATATTGAGGCCAAAAAACAAACAAAAAACTCACCACCACCATTTACCTTCTTCTCTCCACATTTTCAGAATTTTCTTATGTTTGTTTTAAATATAATTCCCAGAAATTTTAGTTATAATTAAAGGGGAGGGAGGGTTAAGGAAGAATATGTCTACTTCATCATTTTTTAAAATGTCTGTGTATATGCACACACATCCATTTTTATGTAGAATTTTACATAGCTGATTTATGCTATGTATATAGAATCTATTGTCCAAATATATGTACATACAATTTTATTATCTTTTGATCTAAAATTAGAGTGTAAGCATTTTCAAGTGGTACTTAAGGATCTTCATAAATATTTTAAAGGCTGCAAAATAATTTATTTTTATGTTTAATATTGTTTACTTATGAACTCTCTGTGGAAATTCCTGTTTTCAGATATTTAGGCTAAATCTAAATTTTAATTTTTAATGCTATAATGGATATATTTGTTACAGTTTATGACAAATATTTAAATCATCCTTAGGGTGATTTATAGTGAAATTACTGATTTAGAAAGTATGTGTGTGTGTGTGTGTGTGTGTGTGTAATGATATGCTTCAAAATACACACATGAAGCATATGATTCATGTTTGTAAATCCATGCATTAGTATGTAGATTACACAGCCAATGCTCAATCACCATTTGATCTTTGCTAATGGGACTGATGAAGAATGGTATCTCATTTAAGTCTAATATTCTTCAAATACAAGTGAAGCTGAATGATTTTTCATGATTCTTAAGTGTTCATAGTTCTGTGAATTTTCTGTTTCTGTTATCCATTACCATTTGTTCTGAACACATATTAAAAGTTAATCTTACAGATATTTTCATGAGAGCAAAACTTTGCTGAAATATATACACTCGATTAAGCTAAAACATCTTGTGTTTTTAATGGAGCAATACATTTTAGATTAATGTTCTAAAAGAAATAAATTTGACAGATTTTTGAGTCTTGAGCATAGAAGTACTCAACAGTTTAAATCTTCTGACCTCAAGTCGCCTGTGATACTACTCAGATGAGTTATACTCAGATGAGGATAGTGATATGAACTCTGGTGTCAGACTGCTGGGATTTTAATTCTGGCCCTACTACCTATTAGCTGTGTCACCTTAAGTGACATATTTGTGTCTTCTGTGCTTCAATATATTTGTAAACATGGATGAAGTTAGTCGTGGAGAGTACTTGATATAATACTTTCATATCATTTTACAAAATAGTATATAGTAAGCACTCAATAAATGTTTGATATATTGGAGGGATTATCATGGTTTTCACCAGCTTCATCATCATTACCATCTTGATTAGATACATCTTTTTGAGTCTTGACTGAATAAAGAGATATAGAGAGCCCTGCCCCCTCATCAAAGTTCTGTCAGCATAGTATAAGGGAGAGAATAAGTTTGTGGTGAGACATCACAGGGGCAAATCTTGGGAGATTAAACTTAGATAAATATCTCCCAGTAGCCAAAACATTAATGGAAAGATATTATGTTTTTATGGCATCTAAACCTCACAATGCTCAACTTCTCATTAAAGCTAACCTTTCATTATGGAATGACTGTGATTTCTAAAACTTTAGTCACAAGAGTGTTTCATTTCTAAAAATGTTACTAAGTTCAGTTGTACATTAGTTTAATTATCAAATAATTTGGAGGTAAGAGTGGAGAAAAAAATTTGATAGATACTGGCATGGATTTAGTCAGCATGGTTTGAGATGAACTTTGAAGAAGATGTCAGCCAAACTTGGGAGAAAGGAAGTGTTAGAAGAAAAATTATAGTTAAAGGCAGCAAACACTTAGCAGAGAAATGGATGACAGAAAAGTAAAAAAATGATTCCATGACAAAAATTCTCTCCTTTTTAAAGCAAAATTTGGTTTACTTGTGCCTTTTTTTTTTTTTTGCCTTAGAGAATATTTATTTATTTATTTATTTATTTTTGTTTTTTTAGTTGAGATTGTTCACATACCACACAATTATCCAAAGATCCAAAGTGTACAATCAACTGCCCCTGGTACGATCATACAGCTGTGCATCCATCACCACAATTAATTTTTTTTCAATTTTAGAACATTTTCATTACTCCAGAAAAGAAATAAAGACAAAAAAAGAAAAAAAAAAGGAAACTCAGATCCTCCCATACCACTAACAATCCCCCCTCCATTGTTGAATCATAGTATTGGTATAGAACATTTGTTACTATTGATGAAAGAATGTTAAAATAATACTAACCATAGTATGTAGTTTGCAATAGGTATTTTTTCCCTAGATGCCCCTCTATTATTAACTTCTAGTTATAGTGTCATACATTTGTTCTAGTTCATGAAGTAGATACTAATTTTTGTATAGTTAATCATGGACATTGCCCACCAGAAGGTTCCCTGTTTTATACATTCCCATCTTTTAAGCTCCAACTTTCCTTCTGGTGACATATGTGACTCTGAGCTTCCCCTTTCCACCACATTCACACACCATTCAGCACTGTTATTCTCACAATGTGCTACCATCATCTCTGTCCATTTAAAAACATTTAAGTTCAACCTAGTTGAACATTCTGCTCATAATAAGCAACCACTCCCCATTCTTTAGCCTCAGACTATATCCTGGTAACTTATATTTTGTGTCTATGAGTTAACATATTATAATTAGGTCATATCAGTGAGACCATACAATATTTGTCCTTATGTGTCTGACTTAATTCACTCAATATAGTGCCCTCAAGGTTTCTTCATCAACCCATTTTTTTTTAAGACAGTTTTGGTCAAACACCATACATTCTTGCTTAAGTAAACAATTGATGGTTCCCTGAATAGTCAGGTACTTATGTATTCACCACGATCAGCACTATCTATATAAGGACATCTCTATTTCTTCCATAAAGCAGGAGGAAGGGTCAAAGAAAGTAGAGAGATGAAAGAAAAAGAAAAAAGCAAAAAAGAGAAAAAAAAACTCATGACAGCTGAGAAGCAACAAAAGGAAAGATAGTAGTAAACTAAAGTAGAATAAAGAGTCAGACATCACCAATGCCAAGAGTCCCATACCCCTCCCTTATGTCCCCCTTCTTATATGCATTTAGCTTTCATATATTGCCTTTGTTACATTAAAGGAAGCATAATACAATGTTTCTTTTAATTATAGTCTCTAGTTTGCATTGATTATATTTTTCCTCAATACCTCCCTATTTTTAAACCTTGCAAGGTTGATATTCATTTGTTCTCCCTCATAAAATAAACATATTTGTATATTTTATCACAATTGCTGGGCACTCTAGGTTTCAATGAGTTACACAATCCCAGTTTTTAACTTTCCTCTTTCCTTCTGGTGTCCCACATGCTCCTAACCTTCCCCTTTCAACCATATTCACAGTCATCTTTGTTCAGTGTACTTATATTGCTGTACTACCATCACCCAAAATTGTGCCCCAAACCTCTCACTCTTGTCTTTTCCTGTCTGTGTATAGTGCTCCCTTTAGTATTTCATATAGAGCAGGTAACTTGTTCACATACTTTGTCATTGTCTGTCAGAGAATATTTTAAGCTTTCCCTTATATTTGAAGGACAGTCTTGCCAGATATAGGATTCTTGGTTGGCAGGTTTCCTCTTTCAGCATGTTACGTATATCACCCCACTTCCTTCCTGCCTCCATGGTTTCTGCTGAGAAATCTGCACATAGTCTTATCAAGCTTCGTTTGTATGTGATGGATCACTTTTCTCTTGCTGGTTTCTGGATTCTCTCTTTGTCTTTGATGTTTGATAATCTGATTATTAAGTGTCATGGCATAGGCCTATTCACATCTATTTTGTTTGGGATATGCTGTGCTTCTATGATCTGTAATTTTATGTCTTTCATAAGAAATCAGAAATTTTCAGTGATTACTTCCTCTATTATTGCTTCTGCCTGTTTTCCCTTCTCTTCTCCTTCTGGGACACCCATGGCATGTACATTGAGGTGTTTCATGTTGTCATTCAATTCCCTGAGACATTGCTCATATTTTCCATTCTTTTCCCTATCTGTTTTTTTTGTGTGTAGGATTTCAGATGTCTTGTTCTCCAGTTCCTGAGTGTTTTCTTCTGCCTCTTGAGATCTGCTATGATATGTCTCCATTATGTCTTTCATCTCTTGTGTTGTGCCTTTCATTTCCATAGATTTTGCCAGTTGTTTTTTGAACTACCTTATGTACGTCCATTGTTTCCATTATACACTTCATCTCTTTTGCTGTATCTTCTCTGAACTTTTTAAATTGATCTAGCATTAGTTGTTTCAATTCCTGTTTCTCAGTTTAAGTGTAAGTTTGTTACTTTGACTGGGCCATGCCTTTGTTTTATTGAGTGTAGGTTGTAGTTTTCTGTTGTCTAGGCATCTGGTTTCCTTGGCTACCCTAATCAGCAGGAGGAAATATTCAGCACCAGGTTTCCCTGAGGGTGTGTCTTAGAAGATTGACACACCCTGTGAGGCCTTGAGCCACTGTGCTCTTCCTAACCTGCCCAGCACATGGTGACTGTCAGCCTGTCACTCCCAACTGATATAAGGATGTGTGGCCCCTTTAATTCTCAGCTAAAGTTTTTTCTGGTTTGATTGTTTTCCCCCTGGCCCTGGGATCTGGTTCTGAATGGAAGGCAGGTAGTAGAGCTGGGCACCAACCTTTCCTCTTAGGGAAGATATACCCCCCAGGGAGTTTTCATTTGCATTTAAATAGGTTCCTTTGTCTCTCTGACTTTGCTATCTCCACCCTTGTCTGGGTCTGAGCACTGAGAACTGAAAATGGCTGAGGCTTTCTCCACTGAGCCACTCAGGTTGAATGAGAGAACAAGGGATGGAAAGCCCCCTTTCAGGGTCAGTCTGTGGCCTCCAATTTGATCCATCAGTCAGAGATAGCACCCAGTCCTCTGGGCTTCTCCTCCTGGGAAAGAGAAATCCCCGGACTTTTCCCGGTCAGTTGTCACTAAAAGCCTCTTTCTACTTGTTGGGGATTTTCAGCTTGCGTTGAGCAGTCCACGTTTGCCGATTAAAACCCCAGTTGGAGCTGGATAGAGCATATTTACTTGTTCAGAGTCCTGCTCTCTATCATAGTGAGGCTTTGCAGTTCAGGCTGCCATGGGGGAGGGGGCTTCCTGCTCAGGTCCACAGTTTGTACTCACAGATTCTGCACTGTGATCTCAGGTATTCCTCCCAATCCAAGCTGGTGCATGATGTGTGGATAGTCATGGTTGTCCCCCAGCAGTTATTCCAGATCATTTACTAGTTGTTCCTGGTTGTTTATTTACTACTTTGGGGGGACTAACTTCCACTCCTCTCTATGCCTCCATCTTCTCCATCTTTATATGTGCTTTTATTTCATTTGTTATTCTATTTATGTTCTTGTTAATTGACTCATATTTAAACATTTTGGGGGACATATTGGATACAAAGTGGTTTCTTAAAAAAAACTTGATTTGTGAGACTTGGATTCAGAACCTGACTCTACATTTTTGAGGATTAAATTTACTAGAAATTGTGGCTCACCATCTTTGAATTTCAACATTCCCATGTATTAGAAGGGCACAGATTAATGATTAATAAATGATTATTAACAATATACTAAGTCTGTGCCACTCACTCATCTAGAAAATGGTGTTCCAAGGATGAAAATCTAGGGTGAAATTCACAGTCCACATGGATATTTTTAATCCATCTCACTAGTGAAAACAAGGTATTCTTCGCTACTTGTTTCATTATCTTTTGTATAATAAAGAACTCGCTTTCCAGCTGACCCTGAAATAAATTAGTACTAGTTCTCCACTGGTGAAGTACCTCTTTCCACAAATTAGAGTCTACAGTTGTTTGGAGAAATTAAATCTGTCTTTCAAATCCTTCCAGAATCTTCTAAAGTTTTTTTCTCTTCTAAAAATATATACTGTGTAGTCTATATTTTAAGTTAACAAATCCCAAATATAATGCATTTAACCATTTTTATGTGATTCAGTAACAAACAAAGATTAAGAAACACATTTCTTAGTTTAACTATATAGGTAATAAGCATACATAAACTTGAGACTGTCTTGTAAAATATCAGACCTTTGGTTTCTGTGACTAACTGTAGGAGATATGAGAATTGAATCACTAAGAGCTTATGTAGCTTCTAAAAATAGGTCAAGAATGAATAATAGTGAACAAAGCAAAATAGTTTAGACTATCAGTAGGAATGGAAGTTGTCCATCTCATGGTGTGAAATGGGAATTTCTTTACTTAAAATTAGCCAGTATTCATTAAGTGTCCAAGTATTGTTTAGGATTTAGGTATAAAAGGGTGGTAGTAGAAAAGGCAATTAAACTGTTAATAAGATAAATTAAAATACATGTGATTTTTAAGGGTTAATAAATATAACATGCACCAAATTTCACTATGGGAGGCATTGGGGAATCTCTAAAGGAAGTGACTGAAACATAAAGTGAACATGTATAAGGAGAGTGGGGTCGGAATAGACCAATTTGACATAAAAATCCTAACTGGCAAAATGGAGCACACTTTTCTAGCATATTGATTCCCTAAGGGAGCAGGGCCTGACTGTTTTGTTTTTTGGAGATTGTATTATAAGGCTTTGCATCACTTTTTCTTCTTTAATGACATTATTAGGTAAGAGGCATAGCTACAACCATCAAGTGCTTTCCCAGGGAGGCAAACTTCATTCATACTCTATCCCAGCAGGGTTCTTGACTAGCATAGCAAACTGAAGCCATTGTGTAATTATTAACTAGATTTTATCTGGACTTTGTACTAGGGCTCTAATTTTAAGCTTCATTTCACCCTCTTTTAATGCTTTTCTTAGTGCTTACAACTAGGAACCTTTTATTTACCACTGCAGTGCACATATGTGAATGTTCTGAAATATGGGTCAGATGCTGGGCATTATTCAGAAGTGTTCTCTTATGCATTAATGCACAGGCATAAAGCATGAGGGAGCAGCAGAGATGCTACTCAGTGAAGAGGAAGAGCTTTTCATGAAAAACAATGAATTCTTAAATTCTCTGCCACAAAAATAGTGAAGTGCAAGAGGATTTTCACATGTTAAGTAAAACATCTGTGTTCAGTTCATTGCTTCAGAGCTAAAGTAAAATATTACTGTGGAAATTTAAATAATAAAAGAATGGCAACTATTCAACCAAATGGCTCAAAGTTTAACAACTACTATTATTTTCCTTAAATGCATATTCCATCATCACCAACTATTTACTCATTCTTTAATAGTAATCTGTCATTTACATGCTTAGTAGTGGATGTCTAATTTGCATGTAATTTAATTTTCATGAAACCAGGTGTTCTAGTTTGCTAATGCTGCCAGTAGTACAAAACACCAGAAATAGATTGGCTTTTTATAAAGAAGGTTTATTTGGTTACACAGTTACAGTCTTAAGGCCATAAAGTGTCCAAGATAATGCATCAACAATTGGGTACCTTTACTGGAGGATGGTCACTGGTGTCCGGAAAACCTCTGTTAGCTGGGAAGGCATGTGGCTGGCATCTGCTTCAAAGTTCTGGTTTCAAAATGACTTTCTCCCAGGACATTCCTCTCTAGGTTGCAGTTCCTCAAAACTGTCACTCTCAGTTGCTCTTGGGGTGTTTGTCCTCTCTTAGCTTCTCCAGAGCAAGGGTCTGCTTTCAACAGCCAACTTCAAACTGTCACTCGTCTGCAGCTACTCTCTCAGCTTCTGTGCTTTCTTCAACGTATCCTTCTTGGGTGTAGCAATCTCGCTCCTTCTGTCTGAGCTTATATAGTGCTCCAGTAAACTCATCAAGGCCCACGCTGAATGGGCAGGGCCACACCTCCATGGAAATTATCCAATTAGAGTCATTGCCCACAGTTGAGTGGGTCGCATCTCCATGGAAACACTCAAAGAATTGCAATCTAATTAACAGTGATACAACTGCCTACACAAGATTACATCAAAGATGATGGTGTTTTGGGGGATATAATACATTCAAACTGGCACAGCAGGTGTCTGAGAGTCAACTTGATACTCCATCTTCCTTGGTCTTTTTCAATAATCATTAAATCCTGCTACTTCTATCTCCTAAATATTCAAGTTTCTTTTCTTTCATACACCCTCAGCTCTGCCCAGGCTACAATGATCTCTTACCTGAAATTGGGTATATGCACTGTCTAGAATAGTTCCCTGGTTTATGGCTATCAAAGAACAGTGACACATGTGACCCCACTTGTAAAATGTTTATCAGGGTGGCCCTAACAAATTAGCACAAACTCCGTACCTTAAAACAACAGAAAACTTATCTCTTAGTTCTAGAGGCTAGAAGTCCAATATCAAGGTATAAGCAGGGCTGTGCTCTCTTTGAAGGTTCTAGAGGAGAATCCTTCCTGGACTGCTCCTAGCTTCTGGTGGCTCCAGGTGTCCATTGGCTTGTGGTAGCATGCTTCTACTCTCTGCCTCTGTCTTCACATGGCCTTCTCCTCTATGTGTCTTCTTCCCTTCTCTTATAAGGATACTTGTTATTGGATTTACAGCCCACCCTATCCAAAATGGTCCCATCTTGAGATCATTAATTTAATTCCATCTGAAAAGAAACTTTTCCAAATAAGGTCATGTTCACAAGTTTCAGAGGTCTTACTTTTGGTAGTGGTGGGACACTATTCCACCCTCTATAATTATGAATTGTTTTGCTGGAATGAGCATTTTATTTTCACTTGTTTTGTAGTGGGATATAATTGATTGTACTACTCAGCATGAAATAATAGAAACAAGTATTTAAAATAGGAAAATAAAACAGTAGCTAATATACATTAAATAGTTAAGCTAGTTTCTAGGGGTTTCCCATGTATCATTTAATTTAATCTATTAATTTTAATTAAATCTATTTCAAAGAAAAGTAAAGTGATGTAAGTGAGGCAGAGAGATGTTAAGTAACATTGTCATAAATTCAGCTAGTTAATTGGGGAAAATCTTTTATCTGTGAATTCAAGTTAGATGTTCTAACATCAGGATGGTTGCAGTACTTCTCAGACTTGGGTTTAAATACTGCTCACAATTCAGCCCTGCTAATGTTTGGCTTTAAAACCTCTTCATGGAGGTGGGGAAACATAGTAGCATAAGTAGGTGTGGAATTCAGTTAGACCCCTAGAACTAGCAAATTAGCCAGGAACAACTAGTAAATAATCTTTAACAAATGTTAGGGACACTTCTGTGACCAGACATCCTACACCAGTCTGGAATGGATGGAACATCTGAGATTCAACGCAGAACTGTAAGTAAAGCTCCCCAAACTGCAAAGCTAGTGCCCCTCCCCCACTGGCACAGCAGGCTGAGTTGTAAAACTTCCCTGAGGGAAAAAGAAGAAATCCCTGCTGGGAGCAAGGGAATGTAGCTCAACCAAGCTCCAATTGTTGATTTAATTAACAAATTTAGACTACAGAATACAAGCTATGATAACAGATAAACCCTGAGCAAGCAGGAAAGGAACCTGGAGTTTTATCCCAACAGAGAGGAGGTGGGGCTGATGGAAATAATAAATAAAAACAGAAGCTTTTGGAGTTGGCTGGGCTCAGAATACTGGGAAAGGGCTGTGTCCCAAGGAGAAAGGCTCACAGAACTGGGTACCAGCTCTGGTTCTTGCCTGGTGAACTGGGGGGCTGGGGACGGGCTCTGAAAAGGGGATTTCTTTTTCCCTTTTTTTTCTCATTCTAAGTAGCTCATTAGAGAAAGCCTCAGGCATTTTCAGTTGTCAGAACTAACCTAGGCAAGGGTGGAGTTAAGATAGAGAGTTAAAGGAAAAACTCAAGTATAGGAGATAATTTCTTTAAGGGCTTTTCTCCCTGAAGAAAATGGGGGATGGGGCCCAGATCAAGTGGTGGCCCTCCCTCAGAGAGCTCAGACCCCAGGGCCTGGGCAAAAATAAAAAGAATGGAAACAGCTTAAGCTTGGCTCCTGACAAACTGAGTCCCTGGCTGGGACATGATCCACTGAGAATTAAAGGCACCACACCTCTTTATACCAGTAGGGAGCAGCAGGCTGGCAAGTACTACTTGCTGGGCAGTATAGTAAAAGCACAGAGTCTAGAGGCCTCTCAGGAAAGTTCCCACCCTCAGGGAAACCTGATACTGATTACAACCGCCTCCTAAGACCTGGGCCAATCTGTTCTGGGAAAATCTGATTGGGGTAATCAAGGAAACCAGATGATTAGAAAACAAAAAAATTACAAATCACACTAGGAAAAATGAAGATATGGCTCAGTCAAAGGAACAAACTTACAGTTCAATTGAGATACAGGAGTTGAAACAACTGATTAAAGATCTTCAAACAAATATGCAAAATAAATTAAAAAATAAAATCAACAAGTTGAGGGAAGCTCTGGCAAAAGAGATGAAGGATATAAAGAAGATGTTGGGTGAACATAAGGAAGAACTCAAAAGTTTGAAAAAACAATTGGCAGAATTTATGGGAATGAAAGGCACAATAGAAGAGATGAAAAACACAATGGAGACACACAACAGCAGATTTAGAGAGACAGAAGAAAGGATTCATGAACTAGAGGACAGGAACATCTGAAACCCTACACACAAAAGAACACAAAGGGAAAAGAATGGAAAAATATGTGTAGGGGCTCAGGGAATTGAATGATAACATGAAGCACATGAATATACATGTCATGGGTGTCCCAGAAGGAGAAGAGAAGGGAAAAGGGGCAGAAAGAATAATGGAGGAAATAATTACTGAAAATTTTCCATCTTTTATGAAAGATATAAAATTACAAATTCATGAAGCACAGTGTACCCCAAGAAGAATAGCTTCATGTAGACCAATCCCAAGATACTTAATAAGCAGATTATCAAATGTCAAAGACAGAATTCTGAAAGAGGAAAATCAATCCATCACATATGAAGGAAGCTCAATGAGACAGTGTGTGTATTTCTCAGTAGAAACCATGGAGGCTGGAAGGCAGTGATATGATCTATTTAAGATACTGAAAGAGAAAATCTGCCAAGGAAGGATTCTGTATCTGGCAAAACTGTCCTTCAAAAATGAGGGAGAGTTTAAAATATTTCCAGACAGACACTGAGAGCATCTGTGAAGAAGATAACTGCTCTACAAGAAATACTAAAGGGAACACTACAGACAGGTAGGAAAAGATAGGAAAGAGAAGTTTGGAGAAGAGTATAGAAGTGAAGACTATCAGTAGGGGTAAAAAGAGAGAGAAGGAAAAAAATAAAAATAAAATAATTTATGACTGTTCTGGTTTGCTAATGCTGCCATCATGCAAAATACCAGAAATGGATTGGCTTTTATAAAGGGTTTTTTTGTTTTTTTTCTTTTTTTTTTTGGCCATGAAATGTCTAAACAAAGGCATCAGCAGTAGGGCACATTCACTGAAGAACACTGATGGTGTCTGGAAAACCTCTGTTAGCTGGGAAGGCATGTGGTTGGCATCTTCTTACTCCTAGGTTGTGTTTCAAAATGGTGTTCTCCAAAATGTGTCTCTAAGCTGCAGCTGCACTGAGCTCCTTCTGTCTGAGCTTTTATAAGGCTTTGGTAAACTAATCAAGATCCTGAACAGGCAAGGCCTCACCTCCATGGTAATAATCTAATCAAAGGTATTACCCATAGTTGGGTGGGTCACATCTCCAGGGAAACAATCTAACCCAAAGATTCCAAACTAATCAGCCCTAATACATTGGCCCCCACAAGATTGCTTTTAGAGCATGGCATTTTGGGGGACATAATTCATCCAAACTGGCACAATGACATAAAAATCCAAAAGGCAAAATGGTAGACAGTAGACATTATGATGAGTGAAATTAGCCAGAAACAAAAGGAAAGATATATAGGACTCACTAATATGAACTAACATTTATGAGTGAAATTTGAGAGTTGAGAACACAGGTTATCAGGAAATAGAGATTAGAGATTGGGCATTTGATGCTGAAGGAGTACAGAGGTTTCAACAGGATTTATTGTATAGATCCAGAAATAGAATGGATAGCATAATAGTGTGTGGTTGTAGCACAATATTTTAAGTACTCTGAACAAAGATGAGTGTGAGTATGGTTGAAAGAGGAAGGCTGGGGACATGTATGACACTAGAAGGAAAGATAGAAGATAGAGATTGGGATTGTATAACTTAATGAACTGAAGAGTGGTTAAAGATGGTGAATAAATGTACAAATACAAGAATGTTTTTAAATGTTGGAGAACAATTTTAAATGAGGGAGAATGTCAACATTGCAGGGTGTTGAAAATTGGATGGTGTAAGGTAAAAATACAATAAATGCAAAACTATAATCTATAGTTAATGATAACATTGTAAGATGCTTCCATTAATTGTAACAAAGGCAATATACCAAAGCTAAATGTCTATAAGTGGGTATATAAGGGTGTGTTATGGGAATCTTGGTGGTGGTGGTGTTGTCTGACCATTTCATTGTATTTTATTTTATGTTTTATGTTTTTCATCTTCATTTTTTTATCTATTCCTCTTTCCTTTTGAAAGAAATGGGAATGTCCTCATATAGACTGGTGGTGGTGAATGCTTAATTATGTGATTATACTGGGAATCGTTTATTTAGGATGGATTGTATGGTGTGTGAACAAAACTTTAAAAAATAGAGGGATACAAGTGCTGGAGAAAATGTGGAGAGAGGGATGTAACTATTCCCTGTTGGTGGGGGAGTAGAATGGCACAGCCTAGCTGGAGGGCAGTGCGGTGGTTTCACAGGAAGCTAACTATGGGGTTGCCAGATGGTATACATTCAGAAGAACTGAGAACAGGGACATGAATGGACATTGCCCACTGGTGTTTATGGCATGATTTGCAATGGATAGAGGTGGCCTAAGAGTATATAGACTGATAAACAGAATAGTGAACTGTAGTGTAAAGATACAGCAGAATACAGAGTGGTGGTAAGAAGAAATGAAGTTGTGAGGTATGCAACTAGGTGAATGGACCTTGAGGACAGTATGTTGAGTGAAAGAAGCCGGAAAAGAAAAAGACAAACATTATAACATCTCTCTAATACGGACTAACTATAATATGCAAACTCTGAGAATTGAATCTGAGAGCATAGGTAATCAGGGGAAGGCTTATTGTAAAGCTTCCTAGATTGTAAGCTCTTACAGAAGTCACATCTATTCATGAGTTGTAACAGTTATATTTATATTCTGAAATGCTGAGCTGTTAGTGTATAACGTGATTGGTTCCCAGAACTTTGGGTACCTGTGTGCACCTGAGACTCAGATCTTGAGTTTGGCAGCTATGAATGTCAGCATTACCCCATATAGTAAATGTTAAAGAAGCTGAAAAAGAGATCAGACTTTAATTAGAGATATGAACAAATGGACTTGATTATAACTAAGGTAAGCCAGACTAAAGGGAAAAGGAAGATATTGACTGTGTTTTAAAACCAGCTTCTGTGTGAACTAAAGGAAGAGATGTTCATTTGGTACAAAATCTATATTTTCTGCAGCATGCTGTATAATTTAACTTGTCTGGTCTGTTTATTCAAACACCATATTTATATGGAATCTTGAGTAGGGGGTGAGGTATGCTTGGTTTGTACAGGTTAACATGAAACCTGAATATGTCACAGAGTAATTTGGGCAGAGAATTAAAAGTATTTGCAAAGCCCCCTTGAGGGCCTGGGGAAAAATGTGGAAATATTGAACTTCCCTACCTGCGCAATTCTTGATACTCTTTCAGGCATTGGGGACTACCATTGTAGTAGGCCAAACCCTCAATCTTGGGGCTCACCATTATGAAGCCTGTTACTGCAAAGGAAAGGCAAAACCTCCTTATAATTGTGCCTAAGAGTCACTTCCAGAGAACCTCTTTTGTTGCTCAGATGTGGCCTGTCTCTCTCTAAGCCCACTCAGCAGGTACACTTACTGCCCTGCCCCACCTATGTGGGATATAACTCCCTGGTATAAATCTCCCTGGCAATGTAGGACATGACTCCCACGGATGAGCCTGAACCCAGCATTGTGAGAATGGGAATGTCTTCCCGACCAAAAGGGGGAAGAGAAATGAAACAAAATAAAGTTTCAATGGCTGAGAGATTTCAATTGGAGTCAAGAGATCATTCTGGAGGTTATTCTTATGCATTATATAGATATATCTTTTTAGTTTTTAGTGTATTGGAATAGCTAGAAGGAAATACGTGAAACTGTTGAACTGCAACCCAGTATCCTTGATTCTTGAAGATGATTGCATAACTGTATAGCTTATATGGTATGACTGTGTGATTGTAAAAACCTTGTGGCTCACACTTCCTTTATCCAGTATATGGACAGGTGAGTAGAAAAAAAGGGGGACAAACTGTAAATGAATAATAGTGGGGGGAAAGGAGTATGAGATGTTTTGGGTATTCTTTTTTTACTTTTATTTTTATTTTTATTATTTTTATTGTTATTATTTGGAGTAATGAAAATATTCAAAAAATTGTGAATGCACAAGTATATGGTGATGCTATGAGCAACTGACTGCACTTTGGATGATTGTATGGTATGTGAATGTATCTCAGTAAAAATTGCATTAAAAAATTTAGGAAAAACTCTTAGTGCCATGAAAGTCTTATCGATGTGTTCAGTAAATGTCATAGAAACAAGCAATTAATAACAAAAGAAGTACTTGGCAATTGCTGCTTTATCAATGCTAGAAAAATTCCAAGATGAATGGAGGTTGGATGGTTGGTGAGGTAGAGGCACAGAGAGATGCGAGGACAGATGAATAAAATGAATAAATGAAGTTAATCTTTTTCCTTTGTTCTCTGATCTGTGCCCTTCACTGAAATACTACTAAATTCCAACACAAGTATTTTTAAGAAGTATTTTTTTTTTTTAATTTCTGGGGGACACCAATATATTGCAAACAATAGATAACACTGCAGACCTGTCCCAACCATCAGAGATCATCTGGTGCTTTTTCATGCTAAACACTAGATGTTAGTCCAGAACTGATACATCTTTATGAGGCATCTTGTTCTTTCTTTTCCTTTCCTTAAATTCCTTCTTAATGATTTTTTCTCTCATGTATACATTTCCATCATTTATTGTTTACCTTGACATTGTTCACTATAATTTATTGCTTACTAAAAAACTATATAGGAAATTGTATTTCATTAAACCCCTTTATTTCTAAATACTGTAGGTTAGGGTTTTCTTTTTCTCTATAACATATTAAAGAGTCTTAATTTGATAAAATATACCATATAAAAATCATATTCTTGCTCTTAAGACAATGTAAACACATAGGTGAGTGAAATATGGGTAAATGTCTTACCATATGCAGAATATGTCTGCTTATTTTGTGGTGGTCATTTAGATTTTTAATATACTCATTTACTTTTTCTTAGGTAGAAATGATGTATAGACTATTAAATGTGAACTCAACAAAAATATAAACTATCAGGATGTGCAAAATGCTAAAGCCACAACATACTTTTTTCTCCTGATTTTATGTATTTTTAGGCTATAAACTTTCAGTCTTTACGGACTCAAGACTTTAGCTTGGGACTATGCTTGCTGATTACAGAGAGCTAATATGTTTCCCAAAAAATATGGATTCCATTTTCCACCATACATCGTCAGCAATTTTTGAAAAGTTCTGATGTTAAATTTTTTTAGTGGCAATGTACAGAAAAACTTAATTTAATTTTGGGTTTCTAGATTTACTTTACAGTTCTCATAGGGCATTTCATTATTATTATTTTCTTTCCAAACTATGTTTCTACTTTAAAGTTGAAAATAGCCAATAACCGCATCTGGTTGCAAGAGAGTGAAGTGGAGGCAAAATGGGAAAGAAGGTAGGAAATGACAATTAAAAACCACTTTTTAATACTGAAGCACAGAGTTTCTAGTATTTTTGGATAAGTATATAGGGAAATTGAGGAATCTAGTCTTTACGTTAACTTGGAACAAGTTACTTTCATTCTCTTTTCCTTAGTTTCCTCACTGAAGATTATACATATACACTATATTACTTTACCAGAATTTTGATAGTCTGCTTGTTGTCTCATATTTAAATCCTCATTTTTCTGGGATGCAATTGTATAAGGAAAAAATTGAACATTTAGAAAAAATAAAGATCATGGTGTATTTTAAGATTATGGGTTATGACTACATCTTATTTGTGATTTTAGGTAATAGATTCTTATTTTAAAGTTATATTCTTTATATAATTTATAGGAAATTATTTTAGTAATAAGAATTTGATCCAATTGCAGGGTAAATGGTAGCATGAGTCTTATATACTAAGTTTGTTAGGTGGCATGAGTAGACCACCAAAGAGCCCTATTGCCTAAGATACTTATTCGATGATTTTAATGATTTGCCAAAATATTCAATTTCCACATCATAATGTTATATTTTTTTAAGAAAAAACACTCTTTGTGAGGAAAGGAATGTATATTTTCATTAGCTTAACAAATTATTTGTTTTCTATGAAGACCTCCTTTAGGAGTGGCTTTATTGTGGAGGAAAAGAGTAAAATTGGAAAATTTTAATATATAAGGCTTAGTCACAGAAGGCAATTCATTGGTGTTGGTGTTGGGGAACTGAATGAATCCCCAAATGATAGTTTAAAGATGTAAGGATGTCAAGAAATTGTAGGGGAAGGGATAAAAAGTAGGAGAACATGTATGTTTAAGTCATCCTTTTACAAGTATGCTTATGGTTAAGGCATTTTGGAATAGACAGTGATTTGATTGTGATACAGCTCAAATTAAATAACCATTTTCTGCTTGCCTTGAATCATGCCCTTCTGTGCAGTAACTTTGCCCAAAAAGAAGTTTGGCCTTTACCCTTGGCTTCTGGAAGGAAACCCCTAAGGCTTTGAGTTGTCCTGACTAATTAGAATGGCTTTATGTACTGGTGGGCTTTGGACCATACAAGATATTCTATGCTAACACTAATTCATGGTGGGCACCTTGGGCCATGTGGTATCACCTTGACCTCTGGAAGAGCTAGAGCAGAAGGTCTGCTATGAACAAACCTCAAAATTTCTGGTCACAAAGACTTGTGTGTGATTCCTTGTTTGACAAATGCTCCATACATATTCTCACACATTGTTGCGAGAAGTTGGCCTTGTCTGCAGAACTCCACTGGAAGAAGAGATCTGGAAGTTCTTTGCTTGGGATTTTCCTGGTTCCAGTCCTATGTGCCTCTTCTCTTGGCCAATTTTAATTTGTATTTTCTCTGTAATAAACAATAACTGTAGGTATAACAGCTTTTCTGAGTTTTATGAGTCCTTCTAGTGAATTATTGAAACTGACAGTGGTCTTGGAAATTCCCGAGCTTACAGTTAGTGTCAAAAGTAAGGGTAGTCTTTGGAACCCTCAAAATTGCAGTTGGAATCCGATTGAGCATGGTCTTGGGGACCTCTGAACTTTGCACCTGCATCTGGTTGCACATCACATTGAGAGACTCCTAGTTGGAAAAATTTAGAAAGGAGCCATTGGTCCTTATAGCTGCTATGATACATGAGTTGGCTTGTCTATGACCTTTTGAAAATTTACTTAGGGATCAGAGAAGTTGTTCATGCTATATCAAAAGATTTTGAAATTCAGTAGTCTCAGAATCAATAAATATAATCAGTTTTATTTGTTTGAACTTTGCCGCATCTCTTCTCTTCCTAGTTTTCCAACTACACTTTCTTCTGTCCTCTTATTTGATGCACTGATATGTTGTCTTTCCAGATTTTAATTTTTCAAATCCCTTTCCTATTCATAATATGATTGTACCCTATGGTATGATACCTCATTTACTCTAACATTGACAGATGCTACTGATAATACTCTATGTCAAAGAATTCTAAGATAATAATCTATAAAGTCATAATTGATATATCCTGCAATTACAGTGCGGCTAGACAGGACCTGTGACCCATCTCTATTACATATTCTGCCTCCCCTGTAACAATGCTTCTTGGGTCATGTTGCTAAGATGGAGACCATTTTTTTCCAGTAAAATTTTACTGTATTAGATTGGCCAAATGTCCTCCATGCCATAGCAGTCTAGTGATATATGTACTAAAGGTCATTTAGAGAGGATTTTACTAGATTTTGCAAGGTCCAAAATTAAAACAACTACTACGGTTTCTTTCACCATTCATATTCTCCTCCTAATAAATCACAGGATTGAACTTTGTATATATGTGTTGAACTGGTCTGGCAGGATGGGGAAGACTGAAAGTGCCATTATCAGCAAAGGCAGAGTTTGCTATCACAACCTTAACGCTTGGTCCTGAGAAGTTCTACTGTCTTCTTGTGAGATCTTGCTATTTGATCTCCTTCAGGATTCATGTATGAACACTGATGAATCCAAACTTCACTGGAACAGTTGGGTCAGTTTTCAAAAAATAGAAAGTAAACATCCATTGACCTTCATGCATATACTTTTCTCTACACTTACCTGTTTTTGTATTTTTTTTTTTCTGAAAGCATGTTCCTCTAACAGGATATGTATCTATTTATCTAAAGAGAACCCATTACATAGATGTGAGGCCATTTCCAGGTTTGAAAGATTTTGGTCTCCATCTGATTTATGCTGATTACATTTTAATACCCAACTTTTGTACTATAGTTCATATTAAAATCAATAATAACTTGTACCTCAAGGAAACAAATTTTTAATGATTCATGATCCATCCAGTAATTGACATGACTTTATAAACCACATATCTCCCTTTCTGTTGATACTTGCCTATAGTGCTCTTAAAAGCTACATATCCTGAGTATGGCCCAATCTTTAAACAAATTCCCTGAACTAATCAGGGCTGGAGGGAAAATAGTAGGAATGCAGTTGAGTATTTTCTTCTCCCATATTGTGACAGAGTTGACAGATTAGTTGCCTGCGTCTTATTACTTTATTAAACTAGAGTTAAAAAGAAAAACCAAACTAATCAGTTCACTTGGCTCTATTTCTGAAAGAAATACAAGGGAATGGGAGAGAAAATATTACTGGAATGAATGCTAAAGATGGAAAAATAATCTGCGGTCAACTGAAAAATAACAGACTAAGCTGCAAGACATAATGGCATTTATTTGGGATCTTAGAATTGCAATTCAGGGAACACAGATTCAGGTAGCAACTACAATCACACCCTGCCTTGGCATTTCCAGACAAGGGTTTTTAAACAAAAAGATTACACAAGTTGTTTGTGGTTGGTGGATATTTGGGGCACTCTGATTGTCTTTCAGATTAGCTAGTTAACTGAGTTCTTGACCTTGTGGTTTGTTTATGGTGTCTGCATGCCTTAGGGTTTTCCCGAACATTGTTACTTGAGGCTTTGTATGCTGTGGCAGTTTGTGATATCAACTGAGATTTGCATGAGCATAACCTCCAGAATGACTTCCTGACCCCATGTGAAATCTCTTAGCCATAGAAAATCTATTTTTTAAATTTCTTTTAATATTTCTGCCTTTTGATCAAGATGTTTCTTGAAAGGCATCACTGATCAACATTTGGTATTAATCCTTTAGAACCAGTGAGGCTTATCTCTGGGAGTCATGCCCCATGTAGGGAGAAAGTTAGCGAGTTTATTTGCAACATTCGGCTTGGCAAGATGGTTGTGGAAGGGGAGAGAGAGGGCCAAATTTGAGCAACAAAGTGGTTTTCAGGGGTGACTTTACGCATTACTTATAATTAGGCTTACTTTCATCACAGAAATAAGTTTTCGTAAGTGCAAGCTTCAAGATTGAGGGCTTGGCTCATTAGCATAACTTGGGATGTAGTTGTGTCTGTTATTCTGAGGATGGGACAATGAATAAGAGACATCATAGTGACTACAAAATAAAAAGGCTTAGCAAGGTTTGAAATGTTACAAATCTAGTTTCCCTAAGATCTCAGATTTAGCCAAATAATTAAGCGCCTATGGTTGCAGCCAATAACTGTGGCCCTTCTGTGGAGTCTAAATTAGCATAGATCCAGCAATTTGGCAGATTGCTTAGGTTAGCAGCATTTTGTATGTCTGTAAAATAAAGGATGGTCAATGGCCAAAGACCATGAAGAAAGGGTAAGGGTGAGAACGAGGAGTTTAAAAGGGGTAGGATTTATTGTAGAAGGGACAAAGATGGACTAGGGTACAAAGAAGGCATGAGGGAGGAATAAAAATGAAGATTATAGTAGGTGTTATTGAGTTCATTCAATATGATGAAAATCAGGTCTGGTTGTGGTTTCTGGAGTAGCCACTCATAACAGATGCCACCTACTTCTGGTGTCTTAAGGCTACAGTCAACAGTAAGTATTAATTATACAGGTCTGTCTACATCAGATGCTGTCTACTTCTCATCCTTGGTCATTTTGAGCTTAGGTGTCCAGTAGGAATGGATTTGTAGGCAGGGCTGGGATATTTCTTTAGATGAGAAATATGAATTCAAGGATAAAGACCATCCAATTTAGCTTCATATGGGTTAGTTAAAAGTACCTGATATGGTCCTCTCCAAAGAGATTGGAATGCATTTTTATGGAGGTGTCTTTTCCAATATATAAAATCACCGGCTGAAGATTGTGGTTCTGAGTATCTTCATCTTCCAGGAGTGTACTGTAAAAGGATTGTTTTATGAAGGTTTCATTTTTCTTTAAGGTTTTGATTAATTCCTGACAATAGGTTATCATATTTCCTTTTATGAGGCAAGGCTCATATATTCCAGAATTTATTTTCATAGGTCTCCCTGTTATAATTTCAAATGGTAATAATTAATGTCTTCCAAAAGGAGTGAATCTTAGATTTAGTAAGACTATAGGTAAGACTTCTGGCCATGGTAGATTGAGAAATTCCTTGAATTTAAGCTGATTGAGTTTTAATTACACCGTTTGTTCTTTCTCCTACACCTGAGATTTGGGGGTGATAGGCACAATGAAAATGTTGCAAATTTGGCTATATTTTGTATATTTTTTTCATAATCTGTCCTGTAAAGTGGGTTCCTCAGTCACTGTGAAGTTCTGAGGGAATTCCCAATTTGGAATTTTTTTCCTAATAATACCTTTGTGACAGTAGCAATAGTAGTTATCAACAGGGAAAGGCCTTAACCCAGTGGGAATACATATAAATCATTAAAACATATTTATAATCTTGGGATAGGGGTAATTGTATAATGTCTAATTACCAAATTTCAAAGGGTCCAGTAGGTATGGGAAAATGTCTTTGAGAGCTATGGAAAGGTTTTCCTGTATTATGTTCAGGACAAATTAAACAATTATGATATATTTTCATAGCTATTTTAGGTGATGGTTTCCAGAAATACTGCTTTCCTCAGTTTACCATTTTATCAGTATTCCAGTGAGACATAATATGAATAATTTTCAAAACAGTTTCCTGGAGGCAAGTAGGAAAGACTGATTTACCATTAGTGCTAGACCATGATTTAATTACAGGCTTATAAAAGCAGCCACTATTTTTCATTTTCTTATCTCCTGAGAAGGCGTATTTTGTTGAGTATCAAGGAGTAATTAATTTCATGTTTCAATAGAGTTGCTTGGTTCAACAGTCATTATAGAAACAGGAATAGGATTAGAACTTGTTGCTGTACTTTTTGCAGTTGTATCTGCAATATGATTGCCAATGCTTTCTTCTGTATTTGCCTAAGAATGACCAGTAATTTTAATTATAGCCAAACCCTTTGGTAACAGTGTAGCATCTAGCAATTTCTTAACACAAGAGCTATTTTAAAACAAAATTTCCTCCATTGGAGGTTCAAAAACCTCTTTATTTCCATAACATCCCAAATCATGAACAATCTCAAGGGCATACCAACTATCAGTGTATATATTTGCTTTTTTTTCCTTCTGCAAGTATACAGGTTCTTGTAAGGGCAAAAATTTCAGATTGTTGAACTGAGTTATGATTAGGTAAGTAACTTTCTTCTATTGTTTCATAGTTAGAGATAATAGCATATTCAACTGGATAGGTTCCTGAGTTATCTTTAAGGTGGGAACCATCTATAAACTAGGTAACATCTGCCTTATTAATTGGGGCTCCTTGTAAATCTATTCAGGGGATTAATAATTAGTTGGATAACACTATGCATTCATGGGGAGTTTCCTCAAATAGTAGGAAGTAAAGTAGCAGATTGAGGTTGTGACAACAAACAGAGAAGACTTTGGGAGAAGAGAATTGCACAAAAAGCTAATCTTTTGGTAGAGATGGATTCAACAAGTTAAGGGAGATCTCCTAGTTAATTCTTCAACTGAGTCTAAAAGTTTTGCAGTAGCAGCAATGGACATTAAGCAAGGGAGTAGTCCCCTGGCTATGGTATCCAGTTGCTGGCTATAATATCCTAGAGGTCTCTGTTGATTTCTATGCTTTTGTATAAGGAAACCTAAGACTTTCCCTTCTTATTCATGGACATGGAGAAAAAAGGGTAATTTGTAACTGGGTGTCCCAGAGAAGCAATGCTTAACAAACTATGCTTTAATTCTTTAAAGCAATTTTGACTAGTTTCATCCCAAATAAGGGGTTCAATTTGTTTAGCTTTAAAAAAGGCATATAAAAGTTGAACTATCAAAGAAAAAATAGGAATCCAGTTTCTACAATACCCGAGAAGGCCTTGTAATTGATGTTTGGTCTTGCGAGGGAAAGTTAGAATGCTTTAGATTCAGCCAAGGTTTAGGAGGAAGCCCTGGGAGCAGGAGTAGGTGAGGCAGAAAGAATGTGGCTAAAGGGGTTGGAATAGTATCTAAAAGAGGGCAGGGTTTAAATAGTATTTCTTTGACTGAAAGAGCAGCAATATGTATGGATCTTAATTCCTTATCCTGGTCTATTGAATCTGGCTCTAAGAATTCAAAATTAATTTCCGCCTTTTGGGAGAAAGATATGTGTGCTTGGAATAATCCAAGGAAATCTTTTCCCAGGTGAATTGGAGTACAGGGACAAATGAAAATTTATGAGTGCCTTATAAGGTTCCCAGTTGAAAGAGAATTTGGGGAATTAAAGATGGTCATGGTTTTGTTGGAGACTCCCACTGTTTGAATTGTCTCTGTACTCCTTGGAGGATGGTTAATGTGTAGGGTGGAAAAAGACAGATAAGGTAGACTTGGTATCTTTTATAGCCTGTATCTCTCATTTCTAGTTATTTCCTATTATCAGATCTATTTTTCCTAAATATGTGTCAGTGGGAAAAATCTGCCATTTCTGGGGCAGCCTTGGCAATCACATTGAAAAGTACTTTACTTTTTTAGAGGGTAAAAAGCATTAGGGGGGTTGTTGCTGTTTGGGGGAAGTTTTGGGCAGTCTCTTTTTCAATGTCCAGGTTATTTACAGTATACAAGTACTGCACCCAGAACCGTGGTGCCTAGAGGGTTCATTGGAGCTTATTTAGCTGCTGTTTTAGCTTGGGAGGACTTCTTTTTCTCAGCTTTTTTTTTTTTTTTTTAAGTGTGATCTAATTGAGCTATAAGATTTACTAAATCATTAGGTTTCATTGTGGCCCAATTTAATTGTTTAGGTTTTAGGGTGGTGATTAGTCTTTCTGAAAGGCCATTAACAGAAGTAGAGTTAAATAAGTTAGGGGTTTCAGAGTTAATATGGCCAAGACCTGAGAATTCGTTAAAGTTTTTTTCTTTAAGCCTGTTATAATATTCATATATGGCTTCATTGGGTTTCTGGATACATTATTGGAATTTTGCTCCAATCAATAATATGAGGAACAAATTTCAGGTGTGACCTTATGACCTTATGAAGTTCCTTAGCTTAAATACTTCAGTTTTGTCAGTAGCTCTTCATTTTGAAAAGTCATTTAAGGGATTTTTCCAATTAGTTTTGTCTATCCAAATTTTGGCATGACCTTCACAAGCAGTCATGTAAATTAACTGGTAAAGGTCTGAATGATAAGATTGAAGTCTTTTACAAAACCCACTGAGTCTTCAGTAGGATTTGGGAAATCTTATCACTATACAAGGGGAGTTAAGCTAAGCTAGGACACAGAGGAAGAAGACAGGAGGGGCTTAAAGGAGGGTTAGATCAGTCAGAGTCAGGAGTTCTGGATAATTTTTTGAGCTTGTTAATGCACTTAGATAAGTCTTTGTTGGTCTTTGTTAATTTAGTATTTGTTTCTTGAAGAGAGGTAACTTTAGAATTAGTTATACATTTGGAAGCTCCCAGGTACCAATTAAAATAAGTATATTAAAATAGATATTTTATTCAGGTTACTTAGTTTTAGAACCTTTATTCTTTGGTCAAGTGTGCAAATATACAAATTTAGGCATATCAAAAAGATCCTCATTGTGGCCATTACAATTCAAGACTTTCTCTAGTGTGCCAGGTTCAGCAGGATAAGATTTTACACAAGGAAGGGCCATAATTTTTGTACATGAAACCGGCTGATGTGCTATATGGTGGTGTACCATTAGATTTCTTTAGCTGGATTGGAACCCAGATACTCCAACCCAGATTAGCCCCAAGACCAAAGAACATACCTGGCACAAAGTTACCCATGAGTTTAATTAAGGACTCACAAAACAGAGTTGATGTTTTTTTCCCGATGGTGGTGGCTCAGGAGAGTGAAGTCAGCATTTCAGCATTCCACAGAGAGAGAGGCATGCCAGGGTGGGGGGGTGGGGTGGGGGGTTGCTTATAAAGGTCAGTGACAACAGAGTTTCTCAAGAGATATGGTTACAACGAGGTCTTGTGAGATTTGGTTACTAACCTGTTGCCTGGTCCATATAGGTGGCTGCATGTATTCATAGCAGAGGGGTGGGGGCGGGGTCCCAGTCCCTGGGTCCTCACAGTCCACCCCTGAAACAGCAGACTGCGTTGACCATAGGACAGACATTGCAGGATAAGAGACAACAGAACACTAGCCACCCCCTACCCCGGCCCCATACAGAAATAAAAACCCATAAAGAGATGCTACTGACAATTGATAAAGTCTGTACTTATTTTCCAATGTGTTGAATTCTGCCAGGCCGGAAGGGTGTTCCATGCAGTCCAATTCACAGGGGTTATAGTCCAAGAAAGGCTGGTAGCACAAGTTAAAGGACTAATCCAAAAATGCCCTGTGTCACTGTGCCCTGCCATCCCCATACAGGGGTGGACAAAAAACACAGCAAATAAAATAAACTACATTGAGGGAGTACTCAGATGAGCACTCTGATAAAATGGAAAGCCTATCTGCTGCAATGCAGCGTCTTTAACAACAACCCTTTAAGTGCACAAATGCATGATATTTTAGGACCATTTTCCTATGTGGAAGGAACAATGCTTGCCTCTCCCTGCTGATACTCCTGAGCTGACTGTTTCTGTGCTCACCATTGATGGATGTGGCAGTATACTGGGGTAGGCCTGGTATACTGATGGATTAGCGCATGGGCAGCCTGCCACCTGGGCAGCAGTAACTGTGATGGACACTGTATGGTGGGAAACTGGGACTATGCAAAGCATCCAATGGGTTGAATTAAGGGCTGTATGGATGGTCATTGTTCACAAACCAGGAGATGCACTATTTGTACTGACTCTTTACTTGGCAATATTGAAGCGGATACTTTAGCCTGGAGCCAACATTGCATAAAGCTGCTGAATGGCTACATAGGAGAACAGGATTCTGAGGAAATCAGATTCTGGTAGGCCAGTTGCCCATCCCAAGGCAACAGATGAAAGACGCTGTGGATGCCTGCCCCCCTCCTCACTGCAGTGTCCAAGAATGCTTCCTTATCAACTTGGTCATATTGGCTGTGAGTAGATCCCCGTCACCAGATGGCAGGTAGACTACATTGGGCCCCTTCCCTTAACTGAGGGTGCAAAATATGCCCCACCCAAAGCCAACATTGGTACTGACCTCGTCTAATTCACAAGGCACTTCTGGGTCCACCCCCCGATAAAGCCTGAGCCTGTGCAATAGCCCATTTGACTTTTTCAAAAGCAGCCTGCTGTGGAACATTCCATTCCCGTGTGTTTCCTTTCCAAACTAGGACATACAAAGGTTTTAGAATCTGCACTAAAAGGGGTATAAACAGTCTCCAATAATCCAACAAACTAAGAAAAGCCATGAGCTGTTTAGGAGAATGTGTATTAGGGTAGTTTTATACTTTATACTGATTGCACAAGTTTTTTGTGGCTAGTGGATATTTGGGATACTCTGGTTTTCTTTCAGATTAGAGAGTTAACTGAATTCTTGATCTTGTGGTTTGTTTATGGTATCCAGATGTCGTTAGGGTTTTCAGAACTTTGTTGCTGAAGACTGCATACTGCAACAGTTTGTGATATCTACTGAGGCGTTCATGAGAGTAACCTCTAGAATGACTTCCTGACCCCATTTGAAATCTCTTAGTCATAGAAAATCTATTTTGTTTTATTTCTTTTAATATGACTATACAGAAGATGAGTAGGTTGGAGGAAAAGTTCTTAGGAAATAAGTTCTTGTGTGGAGCAAAACTAAATTTTGTTTTTTGAATAATTATCTATGTTGCACATATAGATTATCAAACTATGACATGGTAAGAATTAAAATGATGGGCTGGATTTTAGGTCAAAATACTGTTCTATCCCATGATGTATCCTACTTTATAAACACTTGGTTTCATTGACATTATCCAGGTATAATTTTCTGGTTATCTTACTAGAAGACATATTTCTGAGTTATTACCCTGGGTGCTGAACCAAAACTGGAGCCCATTATAATGCCTAGCATGGTGATAATTCCTGTTAGATGGTTACATAAAATAATTTGATATTTTGCAATTTAAATGAAGGTTCACATGTTCTGATGTAAGTTGATGAACAACAGTAAAAACAATTTGGCAGACAGTGTTTTGTAGATAAAAAATTAACAAATAACAAGCTTAGGACTACCAGGTTATTTTTGACTGAAGGATAACATCAGCTTGCATTTTGTTTTCAGAAGTTTAAGAATAGGTGAATTTCTATTAGAAAAATCATCACAAACTCTAAAATGTTTTCCAGATACAAATTAAATCAATTACAAAATAATGATATTAATGATGAGTACAATATTTATAACATTATAATGAAAGGTGAACTTTTCTTTCCTACCCAAATCCTTTTAAATGTATAGGCTATATTGAGCACTGATTTTATTGCCAATGGATACCTTCAGTTCAGAGACAGAGAAAGGATTACTCAATTTGTAGATCCTAAAGAGGCTAGACTCTAAACAACTAATTTAAATCTATTAGGATAAAATACCAGTTGGGTTTTTTTCAGTAAAATTTTAGGCTTTCATAAAAATATAATGTCAACAAATGAAAGAGTATAGGGACATTTAATCTGTAAGTAAAATGAAGTGAGGGAAAAAGTATCTCTTCTAGAATCCCAAAATGTATACTCAAATACCAAACAAATATATCAACACCTAGGATGTGCAAGCTAACTTCTTAGATGTTAGGGAAGGATAAAAAGAAAGGGAAAAATACAGAGCCTGTAAACTTCAAGATGTCTTGGTTTGGGAGACTAAAGACGTAAATATAAAAGAAGTTAAATATCAGTAAAATGTCATCACAAGGTACCAGGCATTATAAGTGGCATAGCATTGTAAAAGAACAGCTAAGATTTTCATTTACAAGGAAGAACAAAATATTGCACTAAAGGAAAATGTATTGGGCATCTACACTAGAAGAGAAAATGGATAGTGTAGGTAATCTCATCAGATATCTAACATCTTGTGTCTTTGTTACTACTATTAGCAGCCATCACTTAAGAGGTTAGCTGTACTCGAACTGTTTTTATGTTTTAGGCTATTCCCATACTTTAAATACAAGAGAATTTTATAACAGCAGTTCACCATTCTGAATTATAGGACATTAATCTTCATTGATAAAGCATTGTCCCATTCATATTCATATTTCAACATCTAAAGTTAGCATTTATGTAAATGGAATAATTGTATTTAAATAGTCATATCTAATATAATGAATATTATTAAAAATGTCCTTGCCTGTCCTGCCCACCACAAAATCTTATCAGTAAGGAAATTAAAGTAATTGGAAATTCAGAGACAGTGTTCAACTCTCTCCTTAAAACTCGTCTGCAACTGGGAATTTTAAATATCAGGTAAGAATACCACAGAGAGTGAAGACAACACATACATGAAAAAGATCTAAAATGAAGTGCAAGGTTGGTGAATCAAATGAGAAAGAAAAGTTATACACAATACTGAGGCTAAGGATGGAACTTCTTTCTGTTTGGCGTGGGGAAAACTCTCCAGCTTTAGTTTTCCAAGGAGCAGAATCTGGATGAAAGTCAATTCAGTGAGGAATGCTAGGAACTAGATCCTGAGGCATGGGGTGAATTGGGTCTACTGTGTTCAACAGTGAACAGTTGTTTTGAAATGCAGCAGTTTGAGCTCTTTAAACTTATATGATTTTTTAGTTTCCCTAGATACTGCCTAGTCCTAGGTGATCTCAAATTTTTACTCTGCTCAAAAAGTTGTTTTATTATGACTTTCCAAATTTATACTTTGCTGAAACATTTTCTGTTGAGGTACTGCATACACGAGCACCTGGCAAAATTTGCTAGATATTAGTGGTGATGAGAAGAGAGCGACTGCCAAGTTATGTGTCTAGTTTAGTCAGAGCACATTGTAAACTATTCTGTACTTCTGAAAGTGTCATTCCCAAAACAGTAGCATTATATGTGTGTGGGAGGAAATTAACAAGACAGTTAAAATCAGAAAAGAAGGCAGATAGAACTGAATAGGTAAAATAAATATGCCCCTCCCTCACATAGAAGCAGAACTCAGAGTGTAATTGAACAACTATTGTTAAAGATGTGTCTGGTGTCTATAACAACTCACTCTAGTCACCAGAAAAAAAACAAACAAAAAACAAAAAAAAAACACTTTTTGCTTAACCCTTTCCATATCAGTCTGTGATACCTTTCTGTATACCTCCAAATTTGGGTAAAAAAATATCATGTCTCTAAATATTGAGAGCATCCAAAGTGCTTTCTTTAAAAGGCCAAGTTTTTAAAAAAATGACTGTTTTAGATTATGACATCATAATCAACGGTTATCACTTTGACTTTAGAGTTTAACCTCATGTGATCTAAATTCATGGCTCTGAGCTTATTCTTTCCTACATTTAAAACAGATTTGGAAACATTTTCTACCCTTTGGGAAAGTAATACCTTCTCTCACATGAACAAGGGATAACTGATTTCTGAAATTTCCACCCCGTTGAACTTTATCAACACTAATAATCAAGATTTAGTATTTTACCCCAAAATATCTTTTTTGTGTGTATGTGTTTTGTTGCCTTGAGAAACAAGGGTCAATTAGGTAAAATAGCTATCAAGCCATTGTGGTCATTTTGCCTTTAAATAGTATGAGGCATTTGGGGACAAATGGTAATCTGTTGACTAATAAAATCAGGTTTGATTTTTTTCTTCTTTATTATTTTCCATCTTGTTCAATTATTGTCCATAATATGATTAATCACCTCTAGAAGTTTTGACTATTTGTGATTTTTTTTAAAGTCAATTTCAAAGAGCAAAGTGAATGTTGCCCATTTTAAGATCTTTCTTAACCTAATGATTCCCAAAAGCAATAACTTTGCCATGTAATATTTACAATCTCTTTCAGAGTTATTATCTTTGCTGATTCAAAATTAATATAAATGATAATTACTTCAAGTTGATAATTAGGTGATTTGTGTGGATTAGGAAACTTGCCAAGTCCTTCAGTACCTTTCATTTGTATTTAGACTTCCTCAGTTTATTGTTCTTGAATGCGATAAAAATCTTCTAAAAGCCTAACTGCTATTAATTATCATATTTCTTTGAGTATTCCTCATGTGAAAACAATGTACTTCATACCAGGCCTACCTCTTCCATTTATAAATATGAATAAAAGATAAAGGCCCTTATTCTTTATTTTCATGATGTTTATACTCTATTATTTTTCACTCCCTTTCAGGTCTCTTGTTTGATTTGTCCACATAGGAGGCATTTTTATGATCCATTTTATTTAGCTGTTTTCTTGTGTAGTGTGTTTTGTATAAAGAGTATTTTATGAGCATAGAATCAGTCACCTTGGTCTAATAAATGTTTTATTGAACAAAGTTCCAGCATTCATAATCCTTCTCAGAAAATAGCACTTTTGTGATTAGGCATTTAAAGAGAATTTCATCTCTATAGTCCTTACTCTTTTGTTTTGATTTTTCCATTTCTTCAGTTATAAAATTCAGGTAAAGAGTTTTGTTCTTTTTCACTGAATAGACTGGAGGAGTATGTTTTTTTCACTGAATTTGAGACATTCAATTATGAAGGATATATACAGAAAGATAGAGAGCCACAAAAAGTATTTAGAAAGCATAAGCAGGGTGCATCTTTTGAGAATACTTAATAGAACCCAAACATTAAGAATGAAAGCTTTGTACTTAGATTATCCATGCATCCACCATTCGTTATCTGTAAATTTGATACCTACCTCATAATATTCTTGTGAGTAAAACTAGAGATATTCTGTGAAATTACATAGAACAGTGTTTGAAATAGTAAGCTCTCCTTGGGTTAGATATTGTTTATAATTAATATTCTAATTATTCATTTATATTTTCCAAAGAAGAGGCTACTGACACTGTTCTAGTTTGCTAAAGCTGCTGGAATGCAAAACACCAGAGATGGATTGACTTTTATAAAAGGGGGTTTATTTGGCTACATAGTTACAGTCCTAAGGCCATAAAGTGTCCAAGGTAACACATCAGCAATTGGGTACCTTCACTGGATGATGGCCAATGGTGTCTGGAAAACCTCTGTTAGCTGGGAAGGCATGTGGCTGGCATCTCCTCCAAAGTTCTGGTTTCAAAATGGCTTTCTCCCAGGACGTCCCTCTCTAGGCTGCAGTTCCTAAATGATGTCACTCTTGGTTGCACTTGGGATATTTGTCCTCTCAGCTTTTCTGGAGCAAGACTGCTTTCAATGGCTGTCTTCAAACTATCTCTCATCTGCAGCTCCTGTGCCTTCTTCAAAGTGTCCCTATTGGCTGTGGCTCCTCTTCAAAACATCACTCACAGCTGCACTGAACTGAGTTCCTTCTGTTATATCAGCTCATTTATATGGCTCCACTGATCAACTTAAACCCACCTCGAATGGGCGGAGCAACACCTCCATGGAAATTATCCAATCAGAGTCATCACCCGCAGCTGGGTGGGGTGCATTCCAAAGAAGCACTCAAAAAATTACAATCTAATCAACACTGATAACGTCTGCCCACACAAGATTACATCAAAGATAATGGCATTTGGGGGACACAATACATTCAAACTGGCACAGACACTTCTAGCTTCACATGATTTTCTGCTTCCTTTTTGTGGAAGAACTGAGGGCATATGATGATAACTAAGCTTTATTGTTTAGAATAGTAACATACATTTGATGTGTTCTGGTTTTTGAATGAAGTCAAGTTTCCCATATGATAAGAGGTAGCAAAAATATTTTATCTCAAGGAGGGGCAAGATGGCAGTATAGAAAGGAGTGGAATTCAGTTAGTCCCCTGGAGCAACTAATAAACAACCAGGAACAACTAGTAAATAATCAGGAACAACTGGGGGAAAACCATGACTGTCCACACATCATACACCAACCTGGATTCGGTGGAATGGCTAAGATCGAAGCATAAAATCTATAAGTAAAAACTGCAGAACCATGCCAGGACCCCCACCCCCACCCCTTCCCTCAGCAGGCTGAGCTGTAAAATCTCACTGTAGGAGAAAGCAGAATTCCCAGAGCCAGCAGATACAACTCATCCCAGCTCCAACTGGGTTTTAATTAACAAATGTAGACTGCTGAATAAAAGCTCAAACATAGACAAACCCCTAACAAGCAGACAGGCTTTTAGAGATGACTGACCTTAAAGAGCCAGAAAGACCAGGGGCTCTCTCTGACTGATGGGCAAAAGTGGGGGGTGGGGCATGGACTGGCTCTGAAAGGTTGCTTTTTTTCCCTTTTTCTCCCTCTCAACCTGAATGGCTCAGTGGGGAGAGCCCCAGCCATTTTCAGTTCACAGTGCTCTCACCCAGACAGGGGTGGAGATAACAGAGTCAGGGAGACAAAGCAGCAATTCAAATGCAGAAGGTAACTCTCTAGCATATATATCTTTCCTAAGAGGAAGGAGGTGGATCCCAGCTCTAGTGCCAGCCTTCCCTTCAGAACTCAGAGCCCAGAGCTTGAAAAAAACAGCCAAAATAGAAACTAAAATGTGCCACACCTCCTTACATCAATCAAGAGTTACAGTTTGACAGGCATCAGGTTAGGAAAAGCACAGCAGCTAGAGGCCTCACAGGAAAGTCTGTCAATTTTCTAAGACACACCCTCACGGAAATCTGATACTGATACTCAGAAGGCCCCCTTCTGAGCCCTGAGCCCATTCTGGGCTGGGAAAATCTGATTGGGGTAACCAAAGAAACCTGAAGCCTAGACAACAGAAAACTACAAATTGGAAAAGGAAAACCAAAGATATGGCCAAGTCAAAGGAACATACTTATACCTCAATTAAGATACAGGTGAGATATTACTTCACTTTAATGAAACAATCAAAGATTTTAAAATATGCTAAATCAACTCAAAAACCAAATCAATGAGTTCAGGGAAGATATGGCAAAAGAGATGAAGGCTATAAAAAAACACTGGGCAAGCATAAGGTAGAAATCAAAAGTTTGAAAAACAACTGGCAGAATCTATGGAATTGAAAGGCACAACACAAGAGATGAAAAACACAGTGGAGGCATACAGCAGCAGAGTTCAAGAGGCAGAAGAAAACACTCAGAAACTGGAGAACAAGACACCTGAAATCCTACACACAAGAACAGATAGGGAAAGAAAGGAAAAATATTAGCAATGTCTCAAGGAATTGAATGACAGCATGAAGTACATGAATGTATGTGTCATGGGTGTCCCAGAAGAAGAAAAGGGAAAGGGGGAAGAGGCAATAATAGAGGAAATAATCAATAAAAATTTCCCATCTCTTATGAAAGACATAAAATTACAGATCTAAGAAGTGCAGTATACCCCAAAGAGATCAAATCTGAATAGACCTAAGCCAAGACACTTAACAATCAGATTATCAAATGTCAAAGACAGAGAGTCCTGAAAGCAACAAGAGAAAAGTGATCCATCACATACAAAGGAAGCTTGATAAGACTATGTGGATTTCTCAGTAGAAACCATGGAGTCAAGAAGGAAGTGGTGTGATATATTTAAGATACTGAAAGAGAAAACCTGCCAACCAAGAATCCTATATCTGGCAAGACTGTCCTTCAAATATGAGGGAAAGCTTAAAATATTCTCTGACAAACAGACAATAAGAGAGTTTGTGAACAAGCTACCTGCTCTACAGGAAATACTAAAGGGAGCACTACACACAGATAGGAAAAGACAGGAGTGAGAGGTTTGGAACACAGTTTTGGGTGACTGTAGCACAACAATATAAGTACACTGAACAAAGATGACTGTGAGTATGGTTGAAAGAGGAAGGTTAGGAGCATGTGGGCACCAGAAGGAAAGAGGAAAGATAAAGACTCGGACTGTATAACTCAGTGAAACCTAGAGTGCTCAATAATTGTGATAAAATGTACAAATATGTTTTTACATGAGGGAGAACAAATGAATGTCAACCTTGCAAGGTGTTAAAAATGGGGTGGTATTGGGGAGAAAAATACAATCAATGTAAACTAGAGACTATAGTTAACAGAAACATTGTATTATGCTTCCTTTAATGTAACAAAGGCAATATACACAAACTAAATTCCTATAAGAGTGGGACATAAGGGAGGGGTATGGGACTCTTGGCATTGGTGATGTTGTCTGACTCTTTTATTGTACTTTCATTTAATTCTATGTTTTGTTGCTTTTTAGCTGTCATTTTTTTCTTTCTTTTTCTTTTTTCTTTATACCTTATTTTCTCTTCCTCCTTCTTTGTGGAAGAAATGAGATGTCCTTATATAGATGGTGGTGATGGAAGTGAATGAATAAATATGTCATTATACAGGGAACCATTAGTTGTTTACTTAGGATGGAATGCATGGTGTGTGAACAAAACTATCTTTAAAAAATGGGTTGATGAAGAAACTTTGGCACTATACTGAGTGACAATAGAGACATAAAGACAAGTATTGTATGGTCTCACTGATATGAACTTATTATAATATGTAAATTCATAGACATGAAATATAAGTTACCAGGATATAGAACAAGGCTAAAGAATGGGGAGTGGTTGTTTATTATGGGCAGAATGTTTAACTAGGTTGAACTTAAATATTTGGAAATGGACATAGATGACAGTAGCACATTGTGAGAATAGCTAATAGTGCTGAATGGTGTGTGAATGTGTTGGTAAGAGGAAGCTTAGAGTCACGTATGTCACCAAAAGGAAAGTTGGAGGTTAAAATAAGGGAATGTATAAAACATTGTGGTGTACAATGTCTGTGATTAACTGTACAAATATAGAAATCTCTTTCATGAACTAGAACAAATGACACTATAACTAGAAGTTAATAATAGGGGAAAATATACTTATTGAAAACTATGTATTATAGTTAGTAGTATTTTAACATTCTTTCTTCAATAGTAACAAATATACTATACCAACACTATAAGTCAATAATGGAGGGTGGTTGGTTAGGGGTATGGGAGGATTTGAGTCTTCTTTTTTGTCTTTACTTCTTTTCTGGAGCAATGAAAAAGCTCTAAAAATTGAAAAAAAATTATTGTTGTGATGGATGCTCAGCTGTATGATTGTACTGTGAGCAACTGATTGTGCACTTTGGATCTTTTGATGATTGTTGGCCATAGGTATGAGGGTTTACTTCTGCAATCTCAGTTCAATCCCATTAGTCTATAAGTCTCTCTTTGTGCCTGTACCATGTTGTTTTGATTACTGTAGCTTTGAAATACATTTTATTTTATTTTATTTTTTTTCACATTTTTTTATTGAGATATATTTGCATACCATGCAGTCATACAAAACAAATCAAACTTTCGATTGTTCACAGTACCATTACATAGTTGTACATTCATCACCTAAATCAATCCCTGACGCCTTCATTAGCACACACACAAAAATAACAAGAATAATTTTTAGAGTGAAAAAGAGCAATTGAAGTAAAAAAGAACACTGGGTACCTTTGTCTGTTTGTTTCCTTCCCTTATTTTTCTACTCATCCATCCATAAACTAGACAAAGTGCAGTGTGGTCCTTATGGCTTTCCCAATCCCATTGTCACCCCTCATAAGCTACATTTTTATACAACTGTCTTCAAGATTCATGGGTTCTGGGTTGTAGTTTGATAGTTTCAGGTATTCACCACCAGCTACCCCAATTCTTTAGAACCTAAAAAGGGTTGTCTAAAGTGTGCGTAAGAGTGCCTACCAGAGTGACCTCTCGGCTCCTTTTGGAATCTCTCTGCTACTGAAGCTTATTTCATTTCCTTTCACATCCCCCTTTTGGTCAAGAAGATGTTCTCTGTCCCACGATGCCAGGTCTACATTCCTCCCCAGGAGTCATATTCCACGTTGCCAGGGAGATTCACTCCCCTGGGTGTCTGATCCCACGTAGTGGGGAGGGCAGTGATTTCACCTTTCAAGTTGGCTTAGCTGGAGAGAGAGGGCCACATCTGAGCAACAAAAAGGCATTCGGGAGGAGGCTCTTAGGCACAATTATAGGGAGACCTAGCCTCTCTTTTGCAGCAACCGTCTTCCCAAGGGTAAAACCTATGGTAGAGGGCTCAAGCCATCAAACCACCAGTCCCCTATATCTGTGGTCATGTTACCAACCATCGAGGTGGGGTAGGCAAATACCCCTGCATTCTCCACAGGCTCCTCAAGGGGGCACTACATCTTTTTTTCCTTGTTTTTCTTTTTTTTTTTTTAACTTTCCCTTCTTTTTTAAATCAACTGTATGAAAAAAAAGTTAAAAAGAAAACAAACATACAATAAAAGAACATTTCAAAGAGACCATAACAAGGGAGTAAGAAAAAGACAACTAACCTAAGATAACTGCTTAACTTCCAACATGTTCCTACTTTACCCCAAGAAAGTTACCTAATATAGCAACATTTCTGTGAACTTGTTCCTACTATATCCATCATAAATTAACAGACCATAGTCATTCCTGGGCATCCCCAGAACGTTAAATAGCTTATCTGTCCTTCTTGGATTATTGTCCCCCCTTCCTTAATTGCTCTCTATTGCTAGTTCCCCTACATTCTACATTATAAACCATTTGTTTTACATTTTTCAAAGTTCACATTAGTGGTAGCGTATAATATTTCTCTTTTTGTGCCTGGCTTATTTCGCTCAGCATTATGTCTTCAAGGTTCATCCATGTTGTCATATGTTTCACGAGATCATTCCTTCTTAGTGCCGTGTAGTATTCCATCATGTGTATATACCACATTTTATTTATCCACTCATCTGTTGAAGGACATTTGGGTTGTTTCCATCTCTTGGCAATTGTAAATAATGCTGCTATGAATATTGGAGTGCAGATATCTGTTCGTGTCACTGCTTTCCGACCTTCCGGGTATATACCAAGAAGTGCAATCGCTGGAATAATGGTAACTCTATACCTAGTTTTCTAAGGAACTGCCAGACTGACTTCCAGAGTGGCTGAACCATTATACAGTTCCACCAACAATGAATAAGAGTTCCAATTTCTCCACATCCCCTCCAGCATTTGTAGTTTCCTGTTTCTTTAATGGCAGCCATTCTAACTGGTGTTAGATGGTAACTCATTGTGGTCTTAATTTGCATCTCTCTAATAGCTAGTGAAGCTGAACATTTTTTCATGTGTTTCTTGGCCATTTGTATTTCCTCTTCAGAGAACTGTCTTTTCATATCTTTTGCCCATTTTATAATTGGTCTGTCTGTACTATTGTCATTGAGTTGTAGGATTTCTTTATATATGCAAGATATCAGTCTTTTGTCAGATACATGGTTTCCAAAAATTTTTTCCCATTGAGTTGGCTGCCTCTTTAACTTTTTGAGAAATTCCTTTGAGGTGCAGAAACTTCTAAGCTTGAGGAGTCCCCATTTATCTATTTTTTCTTTTCTTGCCTGTGCTTTGGGTGTAAAGTCTAGGAAGTGGCCGCCTAATACAAGGTCTTGAAGATGTTTTCCTACATTATCTTCTAGGAGTTTTATGGTACTTTCTTTTATATTGAGATCTTTGGTCCATTTTGAGTTAGTTTTTGTGTAGGGGGTGAGGTAGGGGTCCTCTTTCATTCTTTTGGATATGGATATCCAACTCTCCCAGCCCCATTTGTTGAAAAGACCATTATGACTCAGTTCAGTGACTTTGGTGGCCTTATCAAAGATCAGTCAGCCATAGATCTGAGGGTCTATCTCTGAATTCTCAATTTGATTCCATCGATCTATATGTCTATCTTTGTGCCAGTACCATGCTGTTTTGGCAACTGTGGCTTTATAATAAGCTTCAAAGTCAGGGAGTGTAAGTCCTCCCACTTCGTTTTTCTTTTTTAGAGTGTCTTTAGCAATTCGAGGCATCTTCCCTTTCCAAATGAATTTGATAACTAGCTTTTCCAAGTCTGCAAAGTAGGTTGTTGGAATTTTGATTGGGATTGCATTGAATCTGTAGATGAGTTTGGGTAGAATTGACATCTTAATGACATTTAGCCTTCCTATCCATGAACATGGAATATTTTTCCATCTTTTAAGGTCCCCTTCTATTTCTTTTAGTAGAGTTATGTAGTTTTCTTTGTATAGGTCTTTTACATCTTTGGTTAAGTTGATTCCTAGGTACTTGATTTTTTTAGTTGCTATTGAAAATGGTATCTTTTTCTTGAGTGTCTCTTCAGTTTGTTCCTTTCTAGCATATAGAAACATTACTGACTTATGTGCATTAATCTTGTAACCCGCTACTTTGCTAAATTTGTTTATTAGCTCTAGTAGCTGTATTGTCGATTTCTCAGGATTTTCTAGATATAAGATCATATCATCTGCAAACAATGACAGTTTTACTTCTTCTTTTCCAATTTGGATGCCTTTTATTTCTTTGTCTTGCTGGATTGCCCTGGCTAGCACTTCCAGCACAATGCTGAATAACAGTGGTGACAGCGGGCATCCTTGTCTTGTTCCTGATCTTAGAGGGAAGGCTTTCAGTCTCTCACCATTGAGTACTATGCTGGCTGTGGGTTTTTCATATATGCTCTTTATCATGTTGAGGAAGTTCCCTTCAATTCCTACCTTTTGAAGTGTTTTTATCAAAAACGGATGTTGGATTTTGTCAAATGCTTTTTCAGCATCTATTGAGATGATCAATTGATTTTTCCCTTTTGACTTGTTAATGTGTTGTAATACATTGATTGTTTTTCTTATGTTGAACCATCCTTGCATGCCTGAAATGAACCCCACTTGGTCATGGTGTATGATTTTTTTAATGTGTCTTTGGATTCGATTTGCAAGTATTTTCTTGAGGATTTTTGCATCTATATTCATTAGGGAGATTGGCTGGTAGTTTTCCTTTTTAGTAGCATCTTTGCCTGGTTTTGGTATTAGATTGATGTTAGCTTCATAAAATGAGTTAGGTAGTGTTCCATTTTCTTCAATATTTTGAAAGAGTTTGAGTAAGATTGGTGTCAGTTCTTTCTGGAAAGTTTGGTACTATTCCCCTGTGAAGCCATCTGGCCCTGGACATTTATTTGTGGGAAGATTTTTGATGACTGGTTGGATCTCTTTGCTTGTGATGGGTTGGTTGAGGTCTTCTATTTCTTCTCTGGTCAGTCTAGGTTGTTCATATGTTTCCAGGAAATTGTCCATTTCCTCTACATTATCCAGTTTGTTGGCATAAAGTTGTTCATAGTATCCTCTTATATTTTTTTTAATTTCTTCAGGATCTGCAGTTATGTCACCTTTTTCATTCATTATTTTGTTTATATGGGTCTTCTCTCTTTTTGATTTTGTCAGTCTAGCTAGGGGCTTGTCAATCTTCTTGATCTTCTCAAAGAACCAACTTTTGGTGATATTTATCCTCTCTATTGTTTTTTTGCTCTCCATGTGATTTATTTCTGCTTTAATCCTTGTTATTTCTTTTTTTCTACTTGGTTTAGGATTGGTTTGCTGTTCATTTTCTAGCTTCTTCAGTTGATCCATTAGTTCTTTGATTTTGGCTCTTTCTTCCTTTTTAATATATGCGTTTAGTGCTATAAATTTCCCCCTTAGCACTGCTTTTGCTGCATCCCATAGGTTTTGGTATGTTGTGTTCTCATTTTCATTTGTCTCTATATATTTAGCAATTTCTCTTGCTATTTCTTCTTTAACCCACTGATTGTTTAGGAGTGTGTTGTTTAACCTCCAGGTATTTGTGAATTTTCTAAGTCTCTGACGGTTATTGACTTCTAATTGTATTCCATTGTGGTCAGAGTATGTGCTTTGAATAATTTCAATGTTTCTAAATTTATTGAGGCTTGTTTTATGTCCCAGCATATGATCTATTCTGGAGAAAGTTCCATGAACACTAGAAAAGTATGTGTATCCTGGTGATTTGGGATGTAATGTCCTGTATATGTCTGTTAAATCTAATTCATTTATCAGATTTTTTAGGTTTTCAATTTCCTTATTGGTCTTTTGTCTGGTTGATCTATCTATAGGAGAGAGTGATGTGTTGAAGTCTCCCACAATTATTGTGGAAACATCAATTGCTTCCTTCAGTTTTGCCAGTGTTTCTGTCATGTATTTTGTGGCACCTTGATTGGGTGCATAGACATTTACAATTGTTATTTCTTCTTGTTGAATTGCCCCTTTTATTAGTATGTAGTCGCCTTCTTTGTCTCTCAAAACATCCCTGCATTTAAAGTCTATTTTATCTGAGATTAATATTGCTACACCTGCTTTCTTTTGGCTGTAGCTTGCATGAAATATTTTTTTCCATCCTTTCACTTTCAGTTTCTTTGTGTCCCTGTGTCTAAGATGAGTCTCTTGTATGCAACATATTGATGGTTCATTTTTTTGGATCCATTCTGCGAATCTATATCTTTTAATTGGGGAGTTTAATCCATTTACATTCAACGTTATAACCGTGAAGGCATTTCTTGAATCAGCCATCTTATCCTTTGGTTTATGTTTGTCATATTTTTCCCCTCTCTCTATTACTATCCTTTATTGTACCCATACCGAATCTCTTTAGTACTGAACCTTTCTCCATGTCTCTCTGTCCTTTCTTTGTTTCTCTGTCTGTAGGGCTCCCTTTAGTATCTCCAGTAGGGCAGGTCTCTTGTTAGCAAATTCTGTCAGCATTTGTTTGTTTGTAAAAAATTTAAGTTGTCCCTCAAATTTGAAGGAGAGCTTTGCTGGATAAAGTATTCTTGGTTGGAAATTTTTCTCACTCAGAATTTTAAATATATTGTGCCACTGCCTTCTTGCCTCCATGGTGGCTGCGGAGTAGTCACTACTTAGTTTTATGCTGTTTCCTTTGTATGTGGTGAATTGCTTTTCTCTTGCTGCTTTCATAACTTGCTCCTTCTCTTCCGTGTTTGACAGTGTGATCAGAATATGTCTCGGAGTGGGTTTATTTGGATTTATTCTATTTGGAGTTCGCTGAGCATTTATGATTTGTCTATTTATGTTGTTTAGAAGATTTGGGAAGTTTTCCCCAACAATTTCTTTGAATACTCTTCCTAGACCTTTACCCTTTTCTTCCCCTTCTGGAACACCAATGAGTCTTATATTCGTACGTTTCATATTATCTATCATATCCCTGAGGTCCATTTAGATTTTTTCAATTTTTTTCCCCATTCTTTCTTTTATGCTTTCATTTTCCATTCTGTCATCTTCCAGGTCACAGATTCGTTGTTCAACTTCCTCTAGTCTTGTACTATGAGTGTCCAGAATCTTTTTAATTTGGTCAACAGTTTCTTTAATTTCCATAAGATCATCCATTTTTTTATTTAGTCTTGCAATGTCTTCTTTATGCTCTTCTAGGGTCTTCTTGATATCCTTTGTATCCCTTACTGTGGTCTCATTGTTCACCTTTAGTTCTTTGAGTAGCTGCTCTAGGTGCTGTGTCTCTTCAGATCTTTTGATTTGGGTGCTTGGGCTTGGGTTATCCATATCGTCTGGTTTTTTCATATGCTTTATAATTTTCTGTTGTGTTTGGCCTCGTGGCATTTGCTGAACTTGATAGGGTTCTTTTAGGATTTGTAGACCAATTGAAATCCTTATCTCTAATTTATCAGATCTACAGCTTCGTGGAGTACCCTTTCTCTAACTAACCAGCAGGTGGCATCCACGTGCCACCTGTTCTCCACAAGCCAGTTCTCCCCTGCTGAACCTTTTTGGTGAGTGGGGGAGTGAGTCTTGTGGTGTCCAATTGGTGTAGCAAGCTTGTGTGTGTAGTTGGTGTTGCCTGCCCTGTATATGGGGCGTGTTTCTGGGCAGTCAGGGAGTGGGGGTGGCTCTAACAATCAAATCTCACTGGTGATCCTAGAGTTTTAAAGCTGCTGCAATAGTCTAATCCTTCAGTTCAGTCCTGCCACAGTTTGTCTCTGCCACTGACCCACAAGTCCTTGGTATTGGCGTATGGCTCCTGAGACTTGCAAGTGGGCCCCTCTTCCAGGCTGTGCACCCCGGGTCCTCTGTTGAGGGATGACTGTGCTATGTCACAGGTGAGTGCTGTCCCCCCAGGGCAGTTCTGGGCTGCTGGGCTGTGTAGGGAGGCTCCCAGTCTGCTGAAATGATGGCTGAATGGGGCTTTGTTAATTCACACTGCTGCACCTTCCCAACTCTGGGACAATCAGCTGAGGTTGCAGGGAAGGCTAATGTCCACACCCAGTTTTGTGGTGTGTGCCTGTTATTTGAAGCTCTTGCATCACACTGGGTTGTCTGGGGCAGCTCTGGGCTGTGGGGCTGGCAACGGGCAGGAGTGTTTCCTGTCCACCAGGATGATGGCTGTGAGCAGACACCCCCCTTTTCTTGGGAAGTTGTGGTGTTTAGTGAATTTTCTCAGCCACTGGATTATTGCCTTTTGTCTCAGAGCTCTCTTAGTTCTGCTCTTGTCTTGACCTGCCCAAATTGCAAGTCTTTGAAGCTTTCTGTATTGGGCTTCTTAGAGTAATTGTTTTAGAAAAAGAATAAAGGATTAAAAAAAAAAAAAAGGGCCCTCCTCAGAGATCTAATGGGTTATTGAAATGCTAAGAGGCAAAGCAATTAGGGCCATTAAGGAAAGGTCCACAGGGCAGAGAGATCAGCTTTTCTTCGGCATTTGCATATGAGCCTCAGGGCGTGAGCTCTGCCCTTCCCCTTTCTATGTTCACCAGAACTCCAAAAATCCTCGTCTTTTATTTTGGAGTTTTTCGTGTTGTTTTTTTCTATGCCCGTCTCCTCTCTGCTGGGCTGGCTGCTCTCAGATTTTCTGATGTCTGGTCTCAGTCTATCTATGGTTGGAGTTTGGATCAGTAGAATGTGTTTCTGATAAGGGCTGCCACTGCAGTTCTCCCTTCTCCTTCCCGGAGCTGACAGCCCCTCCTCCCACGGGACTGTGCCTGGCAGGGCAGGCTGCAGGTCCCCTGGTCACAAAAACTTACAGATTTTGCTGATCTCATCAGTTCCACGTTTTCATGAGTGTTGTATGAAGTATGCCCAAAGTCAGATTGCTCTGTGGTGTCCAGTCCACGCAGTTCCTGGCTTTCTACCTACTTTCCTGGAGGAGTAACTAAAACATAGAGCTCACCAGTCCGCCTGAAATACATTTTAAAATCAAGAAATGTGAGTCCTGCAACTTCATTCTTTATTTGCAAGATGGCTTTGGCTCTTTGGGGCACATTAACTGAATGTGCTTCTGCAAAGAAGGATCTTGGAATTTTTATTGGGATTATTTTGAATCTGCAGATCTCTTTGGGTAGAATTGACATCTTTATATTTAATTTTCCTATCCATTAATACAGAATGTCTTTCTATATTTTTAGATCTTCTTTGATTTTTTAAGCAATATTTTGTTTTTATCCATGTATAAATCCTTTATAGCCACAGTTAAATTTATTACTAAATATTTGACTTCTTTAATTGCCAATGTAAATGGAATGTTTTTGTTTATTTCCTCTTCAGAAAATATATTAATAATATATAGAAAAACTGATTTTTGCAAGTTGCTGTTGTATTGTCACTTTGCTGAATTTGTTTGTTAGCGCTAATAGCTTTGTTGTTAAATTTTCTGTAGTTTTTATACATAGGATCATGTCACCTGCAAATAGGGAATGATTTATTGTTTACCTTCCATTTATGATGCCTTTTATTTCTTTTTCTTGCCAAATTGCCCTGGCTAGAATTTCTAGGACAGTGTTTAATAGTAGTTGTGACAGTGGACATCCTTTTCTTGCCACTGTTCTCAGAGTGAAAGCTTTTAGTCTTTCACCATTGAATATGATGTTAGCTGTGTGTTTTCCATATATGACTTTTATCATGTTAAGGAAGTTTCCCTCTATTCCTAGTTTTCTAAGTGTTTTTATCAGGAGTTGTGCTATTTTTTGTCAAATGCCTTTTTTGAGTCAATTAAGATGACCATGTGGTTCTTACCCTTCCATTCTGTAATGTTGTGTACTACATTGGCTAATCTTTTAATGTTGAAACACCTTTACATATCTGGGATAAATCCCACAAGATCATGGCATATGATTTTTAATGCCCTGTTGGATTCAGTTTGCTAGAATTGTATTGGGGATATTTTCATCTGTATTCATAATGGATGAGTTAGGCAGTGTTTCCTCCTCAACAATTTTTGGAAGAGTTATTAGGATTTATGTTAATTTTTCTTAGAATGCCTAGTAAAATTCCACTGTGAAGCCATCTGGTCCTGGGCTTTTATATTTTGGAAGGTTTATGATTACTGACTCATTCTCTTGTTGTTAGTCTTCCAAGATCTTCTAATTCTTGTTGAGGCACTGTAGGTTGCCTTTGCTTAATTCCATAAGTTTTGATATGTTATGATTTTGTTTTCATTTGCCTCAAGAGATTTTCTAATTTCCCCTGGGATTTCATTATTGGTCCACTGGTTTTTAAAAAGTGCTTTGCTTAATTTACACACATTTTTGAATTTGCCAGTTCTTCCTCTGTTATGATTTCTTGCTTCATTCCATTGTGGTCAGAGAAGATACATTGTATGATTTTAATATTTCTAATGTATTTAGACTTGTTTTGTGACCTAAGATAAGGTATATCCTGGGCAAGATCCATGTGCACTAGCAAAGAATGTATATTTTGCCTCTCTTGGGTGAAATGTTCTATATATGTCTGTTAGATCTCATTGGATTGTATTATTGTTCATGTCTTGTATTTCCTTACTGATCTTCTCTCTAGATGTTCTATCCATTATTGAAAGTGGTATATTATAGTCTTCTACTATTAATATAGAGCCAACTATTTCTTCATTCCTATCTGTCAATATTTACTTAATATATTATGTGTGTATACATACATATTTATATATACACACATACTTGTTTAACCCATTCATCAGTATACAGTGACCTTATTTGTCCCTTAGCATAGTTTTTGACAAAAGTCTATTTCAAATGATAGAATTATTGCTATACCAGCTCTTTTGTTTACTATTGCATCAAACGTATTTTACATCCTTTCACTTCCAACCTGTGTCTTTAAATTTAAGGTGAGTCCCTTCTAAACAGCATGTACTTTGGTCTTGAATTTTTATCCATTCTGCCAGTCTCTGCCTTTTAACTCTTTTCAATCCATTTACATTTAAAGTAACTACCATTAATATAATACTTTCTTCTGCCATCTTCTTATTTTGTCTTTTTAAGTCCTTTACTATTTTGTCCTTCATTTCTTCTGCTAATACTGACTTTTATTTTTTATTTTTTTGGATCAGTTTGTTATATATTTTTGATTTATTATCTTTGTGGTTACACTGGGTCTAAAATTTAACATCCTAAATCTATATCAATCATGTTTGATTTGGTACAAATTTACTTTCAATTGCATACATATGTGCTGTTCCTCTACCCATCCATTCTCCCCAACTTTTTTTTTAGACTTGTTACAAATTATATCCTTATATATTATATGTCCAAAATGGTAGACTTATCATTGCTTTCTATGTATTTGCATTTTAGAACCTGTAAGAAGCAAATAGTGGAGGTACATACCAAAAAATACAAACCAACAATACTGACATTTTAATTACCCATATGGATACCTTTACTGGAGGTCTTTATTTATTTATGTCATTTTGATCCACTGCCTTATGCTCTTTGATTTTTGTCTGAAGCTCTTCCTCAGTAGTTTCTTACACTGCTTTAACTGTCTGTAAGCTGCTTCTACTTGCAGGGCAAGTTTTGGGAGCATGAGTTTGAGAAGAGTTTCCTGGATAACCTTTCATGCTGCCACCACATAGATTGGCACCAACATACGGACACCCCATTGTGTACATAGGGATTATTCTGCTCTCTCTCCCTAGCCCTGTTCTAGGAACCCACGATAAGGTCACAGGTTGATTCCATACCTGGTCAGGGAGAAGCAGTGGGAGAGGCCATTGAGGGTGCCACAAGTTTCTCCAATCATTTTTAAAGCCACATTTTCTCGATTTGGCATTCACCCGATTTCTGCAAACTTTTAATTGTTTTCCAAAGTGTTGAGGAAGATGGCTATGCCAGTTTTTGCTAGGAAGATGGCTCTGCCAAAGACTATGTGGGGTAATGGCACCCTGGAACATCTTTTACCACTGTCTTGCTTGACTGGTACTGACTTGCATTTTTTGATGAGAAGTCTGTGATCCTTCTTAGGGAGGTTCCTCTCTTTGAAACATATCTTTTTACTCTGGTTTCTGTTAAGAGTGTCTCTTTTCAATTGGTTTTCAGCAGTATGTTTTGGTGTGCTTTTCTTGGGGTGGGGAGTTTCTGGCATTGCTTTGTTGAGCTCCTTTAATCTTCAAAAATTTTGGAAAAATTTATGTTATCATTTTTTCAATTGTACATATGTTAAGCCACTTGTTAATGTTTCAGAGGTCGCTGAACGTCTGTTATTTTTTTCCTGACATATTTTTCTCTCTCTGCTTCAGTTTAGATAGTTTCTGTTTCTACATATACAAGATCACTGATCTTATTTTTTGCAGTGTGTAGTCTGTTGTTAAGCCCATTCAATTCATTTTAAATTTTGGTTATGAACTTCTTCTCTAGAGTTGTTTCTTTGATCTTTTTTCAATTTCTTTCTTAAATAAGGTTATATTTTTCTTTTAATCATGAGATATTTAAAATAGGCATTTTAGAGTACTTATTCTTTCACCTCTCATTTCTGAGCATGTTTTTGACTCTTTCTTCCTGTTTATGGGTTACATTTTCTGGGTTCCTCGTGTTTGTTAATTTTTAATTGGATATTGTTAGTGTTACATTATTCAGTGGTAATTTTTAATTGGATGCTATTAATGTTACATTATTGAGTGTTTGGGTTTAGTAAACACTTTAGTAAAAACTTTTTTTAAAGTTTTGGAGCCTGTTTTTGTGGAAATTTAAGTTGTGGATCAGCTTTTTTTTTTTTTTTTTTTTTTAAGCTTTGTTAGCATAGATCTAGAGCAGCTTTTGCTTTTGACTTAGTTTAGCTGTTCTACCAAAGCATTATCTTACTGGCACCAGTACTGAATAATCCTGAGTTTTCTACCAAGTCAATGTACTCTGTTGGTTGGAACTCAAATTTCTTTCAGTCATGATAAGCTCTGGGAATTGTCCAGTTTATAATTCCTCTTTTCTCTGCCTTAAAAAATTCCACCCTATGTATGCATAGTTTATTTTGAAATAACAGACAAAATGAAGTTCTATAAAGATTACTGCAGCTCTTTCTCTTAAATCTTTCTCTTATTTACTCTAAATCATGAATTCTAGGTGCTTTGGTCTCCACTAACTCCAGCCTTGTTTTTCTTAACTCAGTGACTACCAGTTTCTGTTTGCAGTCTCTGCTCCATGGATAGCAAGAAATTCCCTTCAGGCAGAATTTCAGGGCAATCGTTGAGTTTACCTCACTTTTGTCCCTTATTACAGTCCTATATTACATGTTGTAGAATTCTATTACATTTGTAGTTTCATGTATAGCTCACTACAGTCAGGTATGTTTGCAATTTTTTATATTTTTCTTCAATTTTCTAATTCCTTTTGATGTCAGGGCAGGTCCAGACCAAGCATTCTATCATTACCAGAGGGAATAATCTAAGTGTTCTTGTTGACTATAATGTTTTTATTATGAATTGGAAATTTGTATGCCTTCTAGGTGATATCCTTTGTAAGTATTTTCAGAAAAGCTATCACTAATTGTAACATTTGTTGTTAAATTGTTATTCCTTAGTAAACTCCCCTATAAATCAGTGGCTTAAGCAATATAAGCATCTTTTATAAAATTTCATGAGTATTTGATACCTTTATTAAATTTAAAGCTGAAGTAAAAATATGTATTTATTTATAATTCAGATAATCTGTTATAATTCAGATAATTTTCTCTACCACCCTTACAGATTAATTTTCCATGAGGACACCAAAATCAAAATGTTTCTAATAATCTCAGGGAAACTTTCTAAATTCCTTTAGGATAAATGCTATTGCTTATAAGGCCATATTTCAGGGCACATCTTCAATATGCAACATATGTCAGGGTCATCCATAATTCTGCTAATTGTGAGATGGAGAAGGCAGATTTTTCATGTTTTTCCATAAGGCATATTATTTTCAGTATTTTATAAATGGCTTATTATGTATGTAACTCCATTTATATCAATTCACATCCATTTTGGGAAAAAAATTGTCGTTGAATTCTATTATATTTTCTATGGTAATAAACATCCTATTTTACTTATGCTTGAGTAGCTTTAAAAACCTTCTTCCTGTTACAGGGGAGTAAATATTTCAGTATTATGTTCTTATAGTTACAACAAGCGTGTGAAAATAGCATTGCTTCATGTAGGACTACTTAATCTTAATTTAATTTAATATCTACTCAGAATGAATTGAAATTTTCAGATGCTTTTAGTTGTTAATGCACACACAAGATAGTATTTCAGTATAGTATTTTTCAGTTTAGTTTTCATTTTAGTCAGTTATACATGCATATAATTTAAAATGTCCCTGATTCTATAAAATTTCTTAATAAAGCAGCAGTGTTCTGTTTTTTGCTACCATTTCCTTTCCCCAAAGACAATTATTTTCAATTCTTTGAGCTGATTACTCTGATATCTCTCAATATATTTCAAAAATATGCTTATATTTCTATTTCTTGACTTTTAATTTATAAACATTGGTTATGTTTTTTTTCTATTATGGACAATTAGAATTTCTATTATGGATGATAAGTCCCTGCACACATAATTTCTAGCACTAATCTGCCCAATGTATCTATATAATAATTTGATCAATATGTCTGTTTATCATATTATGTCCAAATATTTGACATTCAGATATCCTTTGATTGATTTTTATTTCCTTTGAAACTTTTCATTTTCTTTAGGTAATAATGATCATCATGGTTTATCTTAATTTTCTATATCCCTATCACAATTTCAACCCATAACTCTTAGTTTTGTCAAGCTTCATGTAATATATGCTGATAGAATAGATAATCTATTCATTTTATTTCTTTGAAAAAATGTCTCCCAGAATCTTCTAACCAAGTGAATCTCAAATGGTTGCTTCCTAGGCTTGATGCAAACTTGTCAAATAGCAATAGCCTTTTAACATCATTCTGGGAATTCCTTTCCTTTATCAAACATTTGTATTACCTGTTTCCTGAAGTCCATTAACTACTCATTAGTTTTCATTATTTCTTTATTTTTGTGGAAAACATTCTCCAATATCTTATTGAGACATGGTCATTGTGTAGCAAAATTTCTGAGACCTTGCATGTACGAAAATATCTCCCTATGTCCCCCTCACATGCACACACACATTATTTAAAGGTAGTTTGGATATAGCTTTTAGATTGCAAATAACTTCCCACAGAAGACAGAAGGCATGTTCCATTATGTCCTCCCTTTCAGTATTGATAGAAGTCCACTGCCATTCTGATTCATGATCCTTTATTTGAAACTGGAAGTTTGTAACATATTTTCTTTGTTCCCAGTTCTGAAATTTTTTGTTGACATATTAACGTGTGGATTAATTTTCATTCATCTTATTGGATACTAAATTTACCCCTTTAATCTAAAAATGTCTTTCCTGTACATCTGATAAATCTACTTTGATTTATTATCATTATTATTTTTAATTGAAATATTTTGAGATAATTGTAGATCTACATGCCATTGGAATCCAATGTACACATTACTTTGTTTGCCCCAATGGTAACATTTTACATAACTATAGTATAATATCACAACCAGGATATTGGCATTGATACATTCCACTGATATTATTCAAATTTCCCTGATTTTACTTGTACTTATTTGTTTGTGTGTATGTGTTAATTCTCTATATGTACAACTCTACAACCTGTGTAGTTTTGTGTGTCCACCACCATGCAAGATACTAAACAGCTCCATCACCACAAGCATCCCTTGTGTTCCTTGTGAACATCTGCCTTCCTTCTGTATTCTATTCCATTTCTAATATGAAGCAGCCAATAATCTGTTCTTTGTTTAATATTTTTGTCATTAATATATTTATTATATAAATGGAATCAATGAGTATGTAACAATTTGAGTGTTTTCTTTTTTTTTCCACACAGCTGAATTCCCCGGAGATTCATTTCAGTTGTGCATCTCAACATTTTATTCCTTTTATTGCTGAGAATTATTCTAGACTTTGCATGTACAGCAGTTTGCTTAACCACTCACATGCAGAACAAAATCTGAGTTATTGACAATTTATGGTTATTACAAATAAAGGTGTAGAGGTTATATGAGCATACATTTCCATATCTCTGGGATAAATGTCCAAGAGTATAATTTTTGGGTTATATGATAATTACGCATTGAATTATCCAAGTAACTTTCTAACTGCTGTCATGGTTATAGTATTTTATATTCCCAACAGCACTGTATGAGTCTCCCAGTTATTCCCATTTCTCAACAGTATTTGATGGTGTCATAATTTTTTATTTTAACCATTCTGATAGGTGTTCACTGAGATCCCATTGTGGTCTTCATTTGTAGTTTCCTTATGATTAATGATTTTGAACATCTTTTCTTGTACTTAGTTATTTTCTTTTATCTTCCTGGTGAATTTTATTTTCAGTCTTTCACCTATTTTCTAATTGTATTATTTTTTATTTTATTTTATTTTTTTACTATTGAGTTAAATAGTTCTTTATATATTCTAGATAATAGACCTTGTTGGCTCTGTGTTTTGCAAATATATTCTTACAATGTAGCTTGTATTTCTATCCTTTTTTTGTTCTAAGATCTCCTTTTTTTTTTTTTTTTAAGATCTCAAAGAGTTTGTCATATTGTTTTTCAAAAATGTTTTTACAATTTTATGTTTTATAATTAAATCTCTAATGTATTTTGGGTTAGTTTATTTATAAGTTGTGAACTTAGGTCAAGGATTTTTTTAAAAATTTAATTGCTTTGTTTTGTTTCTGCCTGTGTATGCCCATTTGTTACAGCACCTCTCCTTTCCATTTAATTGCTTTTGTACCCTCGTAAAAAATCAGTTAAGCATATTTGCCTAGGTTCTCTATTTTGGTCTACTGATATATATCTACTCTATGCCAATACCACACTGTCTTGATTATGTTAGCCATGTAATAAGCCTAAATATCAGGGAGGGTGGTTCCTTTCATTTTATTCTTCTTTCTCATGATTCTGTTAGCTATTCCAGATCCTCTTCCTTTCCATATAAATTTTATAAGAGTGTGTGCATGTCCATAAACAACCTTGCTGGGATTTTAATTGCAATTGCATTATATGTATAGATCAATTTGGGTAAAATGGACATCTTTACTATCTTAGTTATTAATAACCATGGACATGGTATGCCTTTACATTTTATTCAATTCTTAAACATTTTGTAATTTTCAGCATGCAGATTTTGTACATCTTAAGTATATACTTGAATATTTCATTTTCTTTGGAGCAATTATAAATGGCATTGTGCTTCTTCATTTGTGCAGCCTTGTTTTCATGGTTACATAGAAACGGGATTTTTTAGTGTGTATATTGATCTTGTATCCAGTGATCTGCTTAACTAATTTATTATTTCTAGGAGTTTTGTGATAGATTCAATGGGATTTTCTACATAGAAAAGGTTCCCATGCACAAATAATGACAGTTTTATTGTTCAACTCTAGTCTGTATGCTTTTTATCTTGTCTTATTTCAGTGGCTAAAACTTCCAGTACTAAGTTAAAGAAGAGTTATGAGAGCCAACATTTGTACCTTGTACAAGATCTTAGATGACAAATATTCCATCTTTCATCATTATAATGTTAGCTAACTTTTTTGTAGTTGGTAGTGGTGGCATTTGTATAAAGTTGCAGTAATTCTTTTCTACTGCTCACTTATTGTTTTTTTGTTTGTTTTGTTTTATCATGAATGGACATTGGATTTTATTAAATGTCTTTTCTGTGTCAACTGATGCAATCATATGCTTTTTCTTTTTTATGTCATTGATATGGTCAGTAACATGAATTGATTTTTTAATGTGCAACCATCCTTGCATACTTTTAATTCTTTTTAAACATTGCTAGATTAGGTTTGCTAATATCTTATTGAGGATTTTTGCATCTAAGTTCATTAAAGATATTGATCTGTAGTTTCCTTTTTTACAGTGTCTTACCTGGTTTGAGATCATGTAATACTAGCTTCATAAAATGAGTTAGCAAGCTTTTTCTCCACTTCTATTTTTGGGAAGAGACTGGGTAAAATTGGTGTTAATTCTTAAATGCTTGGTAGAATTTTCTAGTGAAACCATCTGGGCATGAAAACTTTTTTTGCATGGAAGGCTTGTAATTACTTCATCTTTTATCCATGGATCATTTAGAAGTACATTATTTAAATTCCAAGTATTTAGAGATTTTCTTGTTGTGTTTCTCTTACTGATTTCTATTTTGATTCAAATTATTATGGTACCTTTTGTTATAAATAACTATTTTTGGATATTTTAAGGAAGAAGCTAGGCTGTGTATGCTTAAACCTGGAAAACAGAAGTCATTCTGAGTGTTTTAAGATAATGTATTATAAGTAATTGAATTCTCAGGTGTAGGAAGAGGTAAGATGTCAAATAGGAGCAGGAAATGGATATTGGGGTAAAAGTAGTGAAAACATTTAGTGAACCATTCCAGGCAGTACAGTATCCAAATAAATGGAGTTCTAGGATCCAGGTAAAAATTATGGATGAGTAAAATAAGTTGCTTGGAATTTTTAAAACATAATGTCAGAAAATCATGTGTATGATTAAAAAGATGTACTTTTCATGCCAGCAAACTGTCCTCATCCTTAGCTACATAGAATCACTGTGTGAAGCATATATATATAAATAATTTTTTCTTGTAGCCATTGTTTTCATAGAATCACTGTGTGAAATATATATATATATATATATACACACACACATATATATATATATATATATGTATATATAATTTTTTCTTGTAGCCATTGTTTGCATCTATATTTACCCTAGAGAATATAAGGAGTATGTCACCCTTTCTGGACTCAATGACTTGTATATTCCAGGTTTCTGCAACCTTTGGATTAAAAAAAGTGTCTAATCATAGTCCAAACAATTTTTTTTAAAAAACTCAAGCATGTAAAAATTAAATTTTCTTTCTATAATTAATTTAACTACTGACTGTAAACCTCCAGTTTTACATATTAAAAAAAATTAATGTTTTGCTTTCAGATATCCCCATTTTGCTATGGTGATTTACTGTTAAAGTGTACATTCAAATCAAAGCTTTGTGTCTAGGTTTCTTCTACTTCCTTCTTTTTTTAATAGAATTTTATGGAGATATATTCACATACCAGAATCTCTTCCAAAGTGTAATATCAGTGGTTCATAGTGTCATCATATAGCTGTGCATTCTTCACTACAATTTTTTTAAATTCAGTTTTATTGAGATATATTCACATAACATACAGTCATCCATGGTGTACAATCAACTGTTTACAGTACCATTGCATAGTTGTGCATTTATCACCCCAATCTATTTTTGAACATTTTCCTTACACCAGAAAGAATTAGGATAAAAATAGAAAAATAAAAAAGAACACCCCAATCATCCCCCCCACACTATTTTTCATTTAGTTTTTGTCCCCATTTATCTACTCATCCATCCATACACTGGATAAAAGGAGTACGATCTACAAGGTTTTCACAATTGCACTGTCACTCCTTGTAATCTACATTGTTATACAATCGTCTTCATGAGTCAAGGCTACTGGGTTGGAGTTTGCTAGTTTCAGGTATTTACTTCTAGCTATTCCAATGCATTAAAACCTAAAAAGTGTTATCTATATAGTGCATAAGAATGTCCTCCCGAGTTACCTCTTGACTCCATTTGAAACCTCTCAGCCACTGAAGCTTTATTTTGTTTCATTTTGCATCCCCCTTTTTGTCAAGAAGATGTTCTCAATCCCACAATGCCAGGTCTAGATTCATCCCCAGGAGTCATATCCTGCATTGCCAGGGAGCTTTACACCCCTGGGAGTCAGGTCTCACATGGGGGGAGGGCAGTAAGATCACCTGCCAAGGTGGCTTAGTTAGAGAGAGAGAGAGGCAACAAAGAGGCACTCAGGGGGAGACTCTTAGGCAAATTATAAGCATGTTTAGCCTCTCCTGTTCAGTAACAAGTTTCATAGGGGCAAGCCCCAAGACAGAGGGCTCAGCATGTCAAGCCTTCAGTCCCCGGTGTTTGTGAGAGCATCAGTAACAATCAGGTGAGGAAGTCCAACCCCTCTGCATCCTCCCCCATCTCCTCAGTGGGGCCCCAAATATATATATTTTTATTCTCCACCCAAATTACTTCAGGATGTGTTGCTATTTCACTCTAATCTATACAGACCTGCCATATCTCTCTTCCTATTCAAAGTTCCATGTAATTGCATCACTACAATTTTTGAACATTTTCATTACTCAAAAAAAAAAGAATAAAAATAAGAAAAAAGAACTCCCAAAACATCCCATAGCCCTTAAAACCCCTTATATTTATTTATTTTGTTTTCTTACTCATCTGTCAGTCACAAGGTTTTCACAATTACCCAGCCACACCTTAAGATCTATATAGATATACAATCATCTTCAACAATGAAGGCTACTGGATTACAGTTCAACATTTTCAGGTATTTCCTTCTAGCTATTCCAATACACTAAAAATTATAAAGCGATATCTATATAATGCACAAGACTAAACTCCAGAATGACCTCTTGACTCCATTTGAAATTTCTCAGCCACTGAAACTCTATTTTGGTTCATATCTCTTCCCCCTTTTGGTCCAAGATGGCTTTCTCAATCCCTTGATTCCAGGGCCAGGTTCATCCCTAGGAGTCATGTCCCACATTGCCAGGGAGATTTATACCCTTGGGAGTCATGTCCCCTGTAGGGTTGGAGAGTGAGTTTACCTGCAGAGTTGATTTAGAGAGAGAAGCCATGTCTGAATAACAAAAGAGGTTCTCTGGGGATGACTCAGGCAAAATTATAAATGGGCTTAGCTTCTTCTTTGCAGGAATATGTTTCATAAGGGCAAGCCCCAAGATCAAGGGTTTGGCCCATTAAATTGTAGTCCCCAATGTTTGTGAGAATGTCAGGAATTCTCCAGATGGGGAAGTTTAATATTTCCACATTTCCCCAGTCCCTCAAGGGGAATTTGCCAATATTTTTTTATTCTCTGCCCAAATTATTCTGGGATGAATTGAGGCATCACACTAACCTGTATGAACCAACAAGATCTTACTCTCTATTCAAGTTTCCATGTACTTATAGTTTTTGAATACACTGACCATACAAATTAAATTGGATAATGTGTTACAGAAGATACAAATTTTGCGTCAAATAAATATCTCTTCCTTTGGTGTCACACAGAATTTGAAGTTTTAAAACACCATCAGTACTGTCCTTTACCCTTTAGTTTAACTTGCCTTTGTCCTAACAAGATCAGCTTCATTCATATCTTTAATTGAACTCTGATCTCTTTTTCAGCTTTTCTAACAGTTGCTATATGGGGTAATGCTGACTTTCATAGCTCCAGAACTTTAGCTCTGAGTCTCAGGTGTCCCACAGAACTTGAAGTTCCAAGGAATTACCAGGTTGTATATAAAGAGCTCAGCATCTCAGAATTTAGAAATCACCATAACAACACAGGAATGGATGTGACTGCTGTAAGAGTTTACAATCCAGGAGCTTTTACAATAAGCTTTCCCCTGATAACCTATGATCTTGGATTCAATTCTCAGAGTTTGCACATTATTTTTAGTCCATATTAGTGAGATGTTATAATATTAATCTTTTCATATCTGGCTTATTTCACTCAATATACTGTCCTCAAAGTTCATTCATCTAGTTGCATGCCTCACAACTTCTTTGCTTCTTGCAGCCACTCAGTATTCCATTGTATGCATATACCACAGTTTGCCCTTCAGTGTATCAGTTTATGTACCCTTAGGCCACCTCCATCCATTGCAAATCATGAATACTGCAGCCATAAACACCAGCGTACAAATGTCTATTAATGTCTCTGCTTTCAATTATTCCAATATTAACCTAATAACAGGGTTGCAGGATCATATGGCAACTCTATACTTGGCCTTCTGTGCAAGTACCACACTGCCCTCTATATGGGCTGCACCATTCTACGTCCCTACCAACAGTGAATAGACACATTCCTCTCTCCACATTTCCTCCAGCATTTGTATCTTTTTATTATTTAAACAGTTTTATTCACACACCATACAATCCATCCTAGGTAAACAATCAGTGGTTCCTGATATAGTTACATTGGTATGCATTCACCACCACAACCTATATAAGACATTTCCATGTCTTCCTCAAAGAAAGAAGAACAGAGAAAAAAATGAAGAAAAAAAATAAAAATAAAATAAGAAACAATAACACCAAGAATCCCATACTTCTCACTTATACCCCCCTTATTGATATTAATTGATCTTATTGATATTATTGCCTTTATTACATTTCATGGAAGTATATTACAATGTTACTGTAAACTATAGACTCTAATTTGCATTGATTGTATCTTTCCATATACCATCCCATTTTTAACACCTTGCAATGTTGACATTCATTTGTTCTCCTTCATGTAAAAACCTTATGTTTGCACATTTAATCAACATCATTGTCCACTCTAGCTTTTGTTAAGCTATACAGTCCCAGTCCTTATCTTCCATCTTTCCTTCTGGGGTCATACATGCCCCTAGTCTTCCTCTTCCAACCCTACTCACACTTAGCTTTGCTCAGTGTATTTAACAATATTGTGCTACCATCTACCATTTGTCTTTTGGATTTTATATGTCCTATCTTATTTTTCCCTCTCCCTTTTACCCTTACTGATAGTCTTCATTTCTATACTCTTCTCCAAACCTCTCTCTCCTGTCTTTTCCTATCTGCCTGTTGTGCTCCCTTCAGTATTTCTTATAGAGCAGATCTCTTGTTGACAAACTCTCTCAGTTTCTGTTTTTTTTGAAAATTCTTTAAACTCTCCCTCATTTTTGAAGGACAGTTTTGCCAGATATTGAATTCTTGGCTGGTAGTTTTTCTCTTTCAGTGTCTTAAATATATCATACCACTGCCTTCTTACCTCCATGGTATCTGCTGAGATATCCACACATAGTCTTATCACACTTCCCTTGTATGTAATGGATTTTCTCTTGCTATTTTCAGAATTCTCTTTGTCTTTGACATTTGACAATCTGATTAGTAAGCATCTTGGAGTAGGTTTATTCCAGTCCATTCTGTTTGTGGTACACTGCACTTCGTGGATCTGTAATGTTATGTTTTTCATAAGAAATGGGAAATTTTCAGTGATTATATCCTCCATTATTGTTTCTGCTCCTTTTCCCATGACATGTATATTCATGCACTTCATGTTGTCATTCAGTTCCCTGAGCCCCTGCTCATATTTTTCAATTCTTTTCCTTATCTGTCCTTTTGTGCGTAGGATTTCACATAGTCTTTACTCTAGTTCACTAATCCTTTTCTTCTGCCTCTTCAAATGTGCTGTTGTCTCCATTTTGTTTCCATCTCTTCTATTGTGCCTGTCATTCCCATAAGTTCTACCAATTGATTTTTCAAACTTCTGAGTTCTTCCTTATGTTTGCCCAATATCTTCTTTATATTCTTCATCACTTTTGCCATATCTTCCCTGAACTTGTTGATTTGATTTTTTAATTGATTTAGCATGTTTGTTTGAACATCCTTGATTAGTTGTTTCAACTCTTATATCTTTTTTGAAGTGTTAGCTTGTTCCTTTGCTTGGGCCATATCTTCATTTTTGCTAGTGTGACCAGAAAGGCCCAGGTCTCAGGAGGAGGGCATAATCAGTATCAAGTTTCCCTGAGGATGAGACCCAAAAGGTTGTCAGACTTCCCTGTGAGACTTCTAGACTTGGTGCTTTTCCTATCCTGTGCAGCAGGTCGTGCTTAGCCCACAGCTGCCCACCAGCATAAAGTGGTGTGGTGCCTTTAATTCTCAGCAGACCCTGTCCCTTCCAGGGAGAGAGGGTGAGTCACAAGCCAAGCTCAAGCTGTTTCTGTCCTCCCCCCACCTCCAGGCCCTGGGGTCTGAATTCTCTGAGGGAGGGCAGCCACTTGAGCTGGACCCCACCTCTCTTTTCTTGGGGAAGATACACCTTTTAGGGGATTTCTCCTTTACTTGACTCTTTACTGTGTCTCTTAGACCTATATCAACTGCACCTTTGCCTGGGTCAAAGCTGACAATTGAAAATGCCTGATGCTTTCTCTAATGAGCTACTTAGAATGGATTAAAAAAAAGGAGAGAAGGAAAAACAATCCCCATTTCAGAGCCAGTCCCCAGCTCCCCAGTTTCACCAGTGAAGAGCCAGAGTTGGTACCTGGGTCTGTGTGTCCCTTTTCTTGGAGCATAGCCCTTTTCCAGGGTTTGGCCCATTCCAAAAGCCTCTGTTTTTATTTTTTTTTTTCCCATCATCCCTACACCTCTCTGCTGAGAGAGACCTCAGTGTTCCCTTCCTTCTTGCTTCAGGTTTATCTGTGCTCATAGCTTGAATTCAATTGTCCAAATTTGTTAATTAAAACCATGACTGGAGTCTGGTTGAGCTACCTTCTCTTGTTCCCAGCAGAGATGGCTTCTTTTTCCCAGAGGAGATTGTTCCAGCTCAGACTGCTGCGCCATTGGAGGAGGGGTGCCAGCTCCACAGTTTAGGCATTTTACTTACAGTTGTGTGCTGTGGTCTCAGACCTTTCACCCATTCCAGACTGGTGTACAATGTGTGTCCAATCATGGATGCCCCCCAGAACAGTTGTTCTAGACTATTTACTAGTTGTTACTGATTGTTTACTAGCTGCTCTAGAGGACTAACTCCTCTACTTCATATGTGATGGAAATTAAATAAGGCCACATCAGCTGAGCAACAGAAGTGTTGCTCTGGCTAGAGTGTTTCTCATTCCTAATACAATTACACAGTATTCCTCTTGGTTTTCATAGTTTATCTGCCATAACTAGCCCTCTGATTTGGCAAAGATGTTTATTCTCTTAGACACTACTCTTTCACCAGAAATTAGATGTTTAAATGAATCCTCTGGAAATCCTCTGGCACTTCCAATAATTCTCCCAGATAACATTCAAAGTTCTCTCTGGAATTAGGTAGAAATGTATGGATTCCTTGTAGGCCAATGGGGGCACTTTCTGTTCTTTGCACGTCCTCTCTATTTCTTGTTCTTTCCCTTCAACTCTTTTCACACATACTCAAAAGGGTTATAAAATCAGAGCTGCAAAATGAAGCCCCAGGTCTGACTTCTGAAGTATACAATCTTATTATAGAGGCAGAATTGTGTCATCTTTCTTTTTCCCTTCGACATATTTCTGGCTTCTCATCAATGAAGCAAAAATGACTCTATATCCAGAAGAGGAGAGTGTTGGGCCCCAGAGTATAATATGAAAGATTGATTTTCTTTGTTATTTCAAGTTACTAGTCATCATTGTTGGACAAAAATTGTTTACCTTTAGTCTTTAGCAACTTTGATGCCAGTTCTTAAGCAGGAAAGATAATAGTGGAAGTAACTATTGATTTTTATGTATCCTGAGCCACATTATCAGTACAATTGAAGCCATATTAAACTCCTACCAAGTCAATCAGTATAATATAAATAGCTTTATCTCCTTTTTCTCATAAGAAAATAACTCAATAATTCAGAATAGATAAAACATCTTAGTTTTAGAAAGAACAAACTAAGCCAAGATAGTTTTTAGTCAGTTGCCCTATGATTGATCTAGTTTTAGGAGAAAATCATTTAGCTACCAAAAGTTATTGTATGGTAATCTTTTAAAAATTTAGATTTCTGTATGCTAATAAAAGCCTATTAAAACATAATTTCTGAGGGCAGGCAGGCACTGTGATATTGTATTGCTTTAAGGCTTCACAGATGGTGTAGATAAGCAACCATATTTGGAAAATACGGACTTGGAATCCAAACAGGTGAAAATTCCAAAAACAATATATTTCTATGATATTAGAAAGTGAAATTAGAAGGGCCAAAATTATAATCAGAAATCTTAAGTAATGGTAAAACCACTGTTGTATTCTCCAAATTATTGATTTTTTAATAATATTTCTATATGATCCTGTTATGGTATGATTTGGCTCCCCTGAAATGAATATGAATACAGACGGTAATGGATTTTGATCTAAAACCAACTTTTTATTTTCAAAAACCAGATTGGTTATGGGTGTAACTGACTTCTCATTGGTTATAGAGTAATTTTGTCTGATGAGCTGGAAATTACTTCTTGGCTACTTTAATGTGCCATGCTTTATTGGCCAAAGGATGGCTGAAATAGACTTGGAAAGTAAGTGATTACTTCAGTTGAAATATCTGGCTTTCACTACCATTCTAGAAATTGCCAAACAGCAATGAAATTTATTGATATGGCTGTGTAATGGTCCCATGCCATTCACAGTTTTAAAATCTAGCCAAAGATTTTCAATCTTGAAAGCAATATGAGAATATTCCTATTAGAATTTTAAAAAGATATAATCTGTATATCAGAAGACAATGTAGAGAATAAATTGTGAAGCTTACAACAGCTAGGCAGAATGAAAGAATACAGACATTGGGAAAAGTATTCTTTTGAAACTCTTTCATTTTCTCAGATGTTTATATTCCAAGAGTTTGTAGAGTTATTTTCTCCAGAGGAGGAAAATTTGCTCAGATATGCACTGAACTCTACATTCTTTCTAAGTACCTATCAGAAAAAAAAAAAAATACTTTTATTAAGGAAGTTCCCAAATATTTAATGTTTGTGTGTTTAAAGTTATATAAACATACTTTTCTACCTAGACATTTAGCACATTATAAAATAATAGACATAGAAATTTGAAAATAATGAGATAAAGTTAAAATAAATAGAAATTAAAATATTTTCTTCTAAAACTCCTGTTTTAACTCTTCAGTACAGTCACATCAAGTTGGAGGTTACAGAACAGGAACAGACAGAATGAGGGCACTTTCTTGAAGGAAATATTATCATTTTAGCCAGAATGGGACCGTACTGGGTATCACCAAGAATGACCATTTTAAGGACACCCCAGCTGTCATCATCGTAGCATGATTCATACCTTATGACTTCATCTTTTCATTACTTTGTAGCAATAAATAAACTGTCCTATAAATCATTAGTTTACTATCTATATTTAGCACATCTTCTGAAAGAGTACTGCATATGTGCTAGTTTCTTACCCCTTATTGATATTTACTGCCTCCTATGAGTTTAACTCTAGTTCAGAAGATGCTATACTACTTACTATCTATGCTTAATCTTTGTATAAATTTGATTTATCCTGTTGATTTCTCTTATCTTTTATGGCAAAAGTTAATATTGCCAAATAACACAGCAAACATAGTGTAACCCACCCAAAATATTATGCTAAATAACACATCATCAAACAGCAAACATACAGTGTAACCCACCTTTAAAATATTATGCTCAATAACACATCATAATTATTTTGAAACTATCATTTACTAATGTAAAACAACAGCTTTACATACGTCACCCACATCAACATAAGTCCAAATGCTTTTATCTAAAGAGACCAGCATATGTAAAGCATTATTAGTTCAATTTTATGTTCACTCAACTCCATTTTAAACATTGAAGAACAAGTTATGGAGTATGTCCTTTACATTACACATATGGTCAGCACTTCTCTTTAGAATTTCACTTGTGTTATAACTTGTTTTTCCATCAAGAATCCAATTTAGAAATCTTTTTCCATTGGTTTGACAGAGATTATGCTTTTGTTTATATTCTTTGAGAAGAGAAGCTATGCATATTTTATACTTTTGTGCATGTTGTCTACCTTTTTTCATTAGATCCTCTGCTTTTGTTAACCTTTGGGGATCTCTTTCAACCCTCTTGGCTCCTCACCTGGACTTTCAATGGCATTGAACGTACACTCTTTATGATGTGTAATGTCTTGAAGGATTCTCGACTACCACTGTCAGTTTTTTTCAGTTGAAAGCTGGGGTGGTACCTAATAAATTATACTCAGCTTCCCTGCCTTGTCCTTATCTTCTGGAAGTGCGTTGTACTTGGGGGAGGCCCTGTGCAAGCTCTTATTCTCTGCAGTCTCTTCCCCATCAACCCTCAGCTTAGCCAAACTACCTTCCTCCCCTTTGTTGAAGACCTGTGATTAAGAATTGTCAGGTCGTTGTGGGCTCCCTTGGCTAGTGGGGCTTCTCAGGATTCTACACCATCATGAAAGTACCCCCATAGTAGTTCACAGTTCCTTAAAAGTTGGTCTGAATTTGTGTTACCTGCTCTGTGGCAAAGTTCTCTTCCTCTCAATTTCACCAAGATTAAAAGCTACCCTTGAGGCTCTTCTCTTATATGAAAGACTTGTTTTCTGAAGTTTAGTTAAATTAGGTTTGTACTGTGTCCTTAGATCTCTGAGTGTTTTAAAGCTATAGCTTTGTAGCTTATCCAGATGATGATGGTGACATTATTATTATTACTATTGTAACAATGATCTCTTCTGACTTCCTACGTCAGAAGTGAACGCTTGTTCTATCATGTATATTATGACCATGCATTGCACTGTATCTGGTTAGGTTGAGAGCATGAATGAATGAATGCATTGCCTCATTCCCCTTATGCTAGTCGTAATAGCTGAAATTCATACAATCATTTAGCATTTTAAAGTAACTTCTTTCTATATTAACATACTTAATAATAATAAAGCTAATATGTATTAATGTCAACTTTTTATTAGGCACTGGAAAAGTGCTTTACATTAATTGAATCCTCACAGTCTATGTGCTTCAAAATTCCTGATTCAAAAACCATATGTTCTTAAGTACTGAAGTGCTGTGCTTCTTCTCTAATTTGTATCTTTTTCTCCTCATGAGAAAACTGGGAATATATATATATATATATATATAGGCACTGGAAAGCAGGATTCTAGGTCAGCAGTTCACAATTCAATTTCTACCAGTATACTTTTATATACCAGGTAAAGCTTAAAAGCAATCTCGTAACATCACTGAGAACTAAGACTCACAGCCAACGTGCTATCAAAATTTGAGGGGTTAAATTGAAATCATAATCTAGGACTAGGACTTTCTTCATTCTGAACATTACATTTTAAAGTTATAAACTCCACCCCCCACCCCACCCCCCAAAAAAGGGAGGCAAAAAGAACTGGAATTATAAAATAAGATTGGTTTCTATAGGGATCGCTTCAACATTTAAAATGTCATAGAATACAATAGAAATAGGAACAGCATGATTGCAAATACTTGTTGTGGATTGTCTTTTTTTTTCATTCACTTATTTTATTGCATCAAAAAAGTAGAGGAGGTAACAGGAGATTGAAACTGCTTCTAGTAGAACCGCTTGGTTATGGAAGTTGTGCATAATTACTTCCTAGCTGAAGAGAGCCCTAGGTTTTTGGGGTAAAGGTTGGCGATTAAATGGGAAAAGAAACAGAAAGAAAGAAATATGTGACTTTTCTGCTAATTTGGACTATAAATGTGGAACATTTTCATCCAATGTTGCTACCCTTTCACCATGTTTTGTACTTACGCTAGGGCTTCTCCCTACATTATACTTTTTATAAACATCTCTCTACTGAAAATATGTAGTTTAATGAAGTGAGCTTGTGTATTCTATTCAGACATGTATCTTCAACACAGCCTAATATCTTGCACTTGGTAGGCACTTACTAATGGTTGTTTAATGACTGAATTGTATATGAAAATGCCTTAGCACAGTACCCTATGCATTGTCAATGTTAAATAAATAGTATTATTATTATATTAAAATATTAATTTTATATGGAAACTATCCCTAATCAGTTCACAAACACATCAGGTATAAAATGGGGGATTTAGATGGGATTGAAAATTTTAGTCCAATAAATAAAATAGTCCATGGTGGGAGACTGGGGCCATTGAGAGGATTAAGCCCTGATTGTTTTAAAATGCAAGAAAAGATAAGAAAACCCAACTATAAACTTCTAAATGGCAGTTTCTTGCCTTATGTATCTGTTTCCCATCACTGAACCTAGAACTGAGCTTGAAATACAGAAGGCACTTAGACAATATTTACTGAGCAAGGAATTGCAGATATGTGCATGTGCACACGTGCACACATTTGTGATATGTAACTAAGAAGGATTAAGTGACAGTTCAAGCAAAGTTGTCAGGAACTGTAAGTGCCCTTACCTGCAGCAATTTCCCAAATGGATTTGAGGAGACAGATTAAATTGAGTCAGTTTACTATTATTTTAATAATGGAAAACAAATAAGGATCCTGATACCGAAACGCTCACAACATGCAGAAAATAACCATATGCTTCATACTAGATCCTCCTTTATTCTGGATGTTTAATCTGAAGTTTAAAACTAATAGTGTGTACTTCTGCTAATTGATGCACCAGAGGTTTGCAGGCGGTGCTGTTAATAACATCCTGCCAGCAATCTGTGGCGTGATCATCAGTAGCCATGGACTTCACGCTGGTGAGCTCTGTCTGCATCAGTTAGGCTGTGGCATCATTTCCATTCAGAACCCTGTGTCTCCTGTTGAGTGCACAGAGCTGGATGGAATGCAAGAGGTAGTATCTGCTCTCAATTTGATACACTTGGGTAATATATAAACTGACTGCAATTTCTCTGCGCACCCTGAAATAGCTCCAGGACTAGACTGAGCCAATATAATACCAAAAAACAAGTAAGAAAACAGACAATTATTTTGCTTTCCATATTTTGCATCTGGGTTCAGTTAGATAGAATAGTCATGCTAAATAATCTTTAATGGCAGTCTGTCTTGCTCTTTACACTCAGACAAATTATGTAAAAGTTTTTCTCAGAAGAATTGGATTTGGTTGATTTTGGCATTCTTAAGAATAGTTATCCTATTGGATTTTGATTATTTATTCTAGGTAAATTAAAGGTTTTACAGCCACTGGCCACTGATAAAAGGTCTTACCTTGTTTGGTAGCTTCTGAGATACTCTTTGAAAAGCAATTTGGTTTTGATATAAAATACTCATTCAGATAAAATTGTATCTTAGCTTCTCTTTCCTCCAGTTATTAATATGAAAATTTGCAAATCTTGGCCAATTTGCTTTATATTCATTTGATATGCATGAAGCTGTGCAAATTTTGGGGGAAATAAAAGTCCTCGTTCCAGATGGAGGGTGCTGGCTGCTGTGAGCCATTTTTCCCCCAATGACATTTCCTATACTTCAGTTGTTTTCACTCCTATAAAATGGAAATGCTTTAACATATCACTTCCAAATTCATATCAATACTGAATAGATGAATAAAGAGCTACATGGAAGTTCTTGCTACTTCATAGGGGAACAAAGCTGGGTTTTGTTGTTGTTTTCAGAATAAAAAAATTGGTGCATTCTTCATAATATGAAATTTCTTATTCCCATTATTTCTTATTCTCATTTGTTTTCTTCATTGGAATAATACAAGTCAGTCTTGATTTTTACTTTTGTGTCTCCATAGAGCTCTTGAATCTGAAATACAAACCAAGCATCTTTTAAATAGAGGAAAGTCTGGGCAGAAGACATTTATATGGCTCGTCCAGTCTGTCTCACTGAGTCCAATTTCACAGGCCATTAACACTTTGAAAGGGGAAATTAATTTGACAGCCTATCATATTCTAGAAAGGGGGACAAATTGTTAGAAAATATTGTTCAGTTGCTTTGGAAAGGACAGCTTTAAAGAAGATGCATTTATATTATTGCAAAATAAGAAGATGGATTCCCAGAGAGAGTTGAGAGATTCTCCTTTAAATATCTATTAATAATTTCGCAAATTTCTTGTTTGTCCTTGGGAAAGTACCAGGGCAAATTTCAGAAAGAATGTAAGCTGCCCAGAGAGATTTCTAATGAACTTGGCAATAAATAAGAACATGTACAAAATGTGAAATGAGATGCAGATAACTAGGGAGAACTAGAAAGTGGTATAGCATTGGTATCTGGGATGCTAAAATATAGACAGACGTGCCCTTGGACACATTTCATAGACCACAAATTGGACTTTAAATGTATCAATGCATAGGAATAACAAATGAGCAGGAATTGACTAGCTGCTTAGTGTCAATGGTAATTATCCAATAAATGATAAAGGGTAATGTATATTGTCAACTCTTATTTGATGCATTTATTTTTTATACCTAGCAGCTTTTTGTAGATTCATCTGAATTTTCTATATATACAATTACATATGCTGCTAATAAATATAGTTTTACTTCTTATTTCTTTATCTTTAATTTCTACTCCTCCACCTCTTCCTCCTTCCCCCCCTCCTTTTCCCTTCATGAGTTGATCAAATCATTCAATACAAATATTGAATATAAGTGATAAGATACTACAACCTTATGTTACATAGAGAGCAGGTGAGAGAAAAATAAAAACTGACCATGTTAAAATCATGAGAAATGTATACTTGAACTTGAAGAAAGATTCTGCAAACTATACACTTTGCACAGGTGAAGACCTAGAGAGATGAAATGGTTTCTTAAGGCCTGACAGGTATTCAGTTTAAGAGTAGGACAAAATCCAGGTCTCCTGTTCTCCAGTATTATTTGAACATATGAGCATATGTCTATATTGAAGTTCTCTGTCATACTATTGTCTTCTTTACAATTAGCCATTTAAGGAGGCTGTATACTTCCATCAATCATGCTGTTGCCTGCTATGTGATACAAATTCATTAATGGATTAAAAGTGCAAAGCACATCATTTTGACTATATTCAATGTAACATGTTATATTAACTGTTATATTAAAGAAGAAACATCCTTTGATTATTTCAGTAGATGCTGATTTGATTTAAAGTAAATTCAGCGGACTTTTAGGAATCAAAACAACATCTTACAGTTTAATACTACCAAGAAGCACTGGAAAAGATGCTCAATATCATGTACTGAGAATTATTATTTTACATTTGTATCAACTTGCTGGATACTTAATATACAGTTGTAAAGTACAACTATATACACCTATGTTTTCTGAGCATTGGCATATGCTGAATGTTTTTTTTTTTCCATGCAAGTTGAGATTTTCCTTTTCTTCAGATGATAAATAATTTTGGTTGCATTCTGGGCATTTTAAAATCTTTGTTATGAGAGTATATCTTGCTTAAATCTCATGGTAAAAATTGACTTTTTGTTTGTTTGTTTGATATTTTTTTGAAGGCAATCCATCTGGTTCAGTTCAGGCCACAGTTTTAGATCAGCTTTCTGTGAGTTGTGGTTCCAGTATGAATTTAGTTTCCGAAGGCTTTGCAGTGATATTCTTATCTTTCCCTGCATCTGCTATCCAGTGATCTCTCTGATTTGGACTTTGGTTTATCTCATTATTCAGTTCTCAGTCTGTGTATGTTTCTTAGGGTTATATCCACACATATGCAGCTCTGAGGTGAGCCCAGGAATTCCTAAACAACTTTAAATGTATGATATGCTGAAAATATATGAGAATTTTCAGTTCCCTCAGTTCTTTCTGGATTATGGTCCAGAAAACTGGTGTTTACTTGATTGAATAAAATTACAGATAGTAGCAAAAAGGACAAACCCTAGCACTCAAACTTTGTAAAAACTTTGCAATCATGTATTGAAAATACCCATTAAAGTATTAGTATTTCCCATTTCTCAATCTACTTGAACTTTAAGTAAATATGTTGTCTAGTAAAGGAATCTCAATGATAGAGATAAATAAATGAAGGAACTTTGTATATTATTTGGAAATACTAAATTTTACTAAAAAATACAGGTTTTTAAAGAAAAGAAGTTTAATAGGAGAAATTGGCCCATTTGTGACAAGAATTTGACTCCTTTCAAGTAGAAAAACTGCAGCCATATTAACCATCATGAAAACATTAATCTAACCACAGATTAATAACTTTTGGAATTAAAAATTGGTCAGTTGGATGGTTCTGCATATGAATCCAGAAAAGACTGCACTGCTCTACTTTGTCCTCTAAACACAATATAATTAATACAGTGTGATTTAATTAGTATAATTGTTTATAGATTTTTAAGATAAGAGCAAAAACAGATTATTTAAATATTATTTTCTCTTATTTCTATTTCCCTACTAGTGAATTATTTGCTGTAGTTGAAAATTTTAATTTTAATTTTTAGTGCTTCTTTTCAGTGGGCTTAAACTATTAAAAACCTTCAATTAATGTCTGTGTAATTACCATAGAATGACTGATGGAGATCAATTATCTGTATATTAGTGTTTTGGTTTGCTAAAGATGCCAAAATGCAATATACCAGAAATGGACTGGCTTTTAACAATGGGGATTTATTAGGTTACAAGTTACAATTCTAAGGCCATGAAAATGTCCAAATTAAGATATCAACAAGAGGATACCTTCTCTGAAGAAAGGCTGCTGGCATCTGGGGTTCCCTTCTCAGTTGGCAAGGCACGTGGCCAGTGCCTGCTGGTCCTTCGCTCCCAGGGTTTCATTGCTTTCAGCTTCTGATTCCAGTGGCTTTTGCTCTGAGCATCTGTGGGTCCTCAGCATTTTTGGTGCATTTCTCTAAGTGCTCTCAAAATGTCTCTGCCTTTTATCCTCTTATAGGGGACTCCAGTAAAGGATGAAGACCCACCTTGAATGGGCAGGGTCATATCTCAATAGAAATAACATAATCAAAGGTCCCATCCACAATAAGTCTGCACCAATAAGAATGGATTAAAAAAAACATAGCCTTTTCTGGAATTCATAAGAGCTCCAAAACAGCACAAATAGTATTGCAATCATACGGAAAGTAATTTTCTTCGTTTTATAAAGAAGTTCTCCATTGTGACATAAATTATGCACTTTTGATGAGGTGTTTGTTGTAAGGTATTGCAATCAATGAAATATGGTCATAATTTCTGGGAAATAGTAGTTCATTTGCCATTAAATGCAAATACAATCTATTCATATTGCCTCATTTCTGTTTTTTATAGACTATTAATGAGCTCTCACAAATGGTCAATAGCAACTATTTATATTAACTTTAATAGCTTGGATAGTAGTTGTTATTATATGTAATGATTTGCTCTGAGTAAATTGTTTTCCTTTAACTATCTTGAAAAATATTGCTATTTGGAAATTGAAGTTGGAATATCCAAATGTTTTAACTGAAGTTTATTTTCTGAGTCCAAGCATTCTAGTTATTTTTAAAACCAGTTAATGGTTTATATAACTCCCCATCATCATGGTCCTGGTTCTTATAAAATGCTTGCTGTAAGCAGAAGAGTGAGAGGGGAAGGGTAAAGCACCATATACATCATTTAGAATAAGCTTGCTTGTTTAATTAATGATCTAGATAGAATTGGCTTGCTACTAGACACTGGTGGTCTGCAATCTATCATGTCATTGGCCCTCTTGGGTTCCCAGTATAGCATTTAACTTAGTGGTCTTTAAAATCTCCTATCTTATCTTCAATGAATATCAACTAAAATTCCATAAAGTACTAGATAATTTGAGTTCAATTACAGCAGCCCTTGGTAATATAATTTTAAAAAATTCAGAAAGCAAAAATGACAAAATTAAGTACTCAAGACCCAAGGCAGAGACAAAAAACCCACACTAATGTTTGAGACTTTGACATATATGCCTTGGGCAAGGGTAGAGAAAGTTTTCGGGGTAGGCAAGAAGATCTGCTTAATTTCTCTAAAATAATGTAATTTTCTTCACCCACATCTAAAGCAGGCTTTGATCTAGGAATACTAGGCTTTTGTTCAGCCACGTTTGTACAGGTGCTATTAAATCTGCTTGACCATCTTCTTCTCTTTCTGAGAGATATATCCATGCTTTTGACAAAGTGCTTAAAGCTGTTACTACTGTTCAGTTCATCGTTCATTGTTGCCATAGTGTTTGTAAGTTTTTAAAAGTTGACACGTTAACCATATTCCATCTCCTACATTCCTACCTTAAAAAAAAAAACTGCTTTCACAGAAAACTAAAAGTTACTGCAAATGGTAGGAACTTGACTTTTTTGTATGGCCCAGTGACAAGTGAACAATGAAGTACTTATTAAGATCTCTTGGGAACAAAGGATAAGTTCCAATAATTATAGTTCCAGTTTGGTAAAAAATGCTACAAATTATTTATATATTTTAATCTTAGCACTTTTTAATATTTTCACAAAGAATGGGAAATCTGATATCATGAGATGGAAATCTAAATCATCCAAATACAAATTTATATGGTTTTGAAAATTGGAAAAAACAAAATAGATAATTATTGTCTGTTGATCCTCCATGGATAAGCATTTACTAAGCAATAATCAGTTTGGATTCATTGTGAAGAATATTACCAGCAGGGTATCAAAATCTATGATTCTAAGATACCCCAAGTCAAATTTTCCATGTAAATAATTCCAGATTATATAGGCTTCTTGTATCAGTAAAAACAGACGTCTAACAGATGATACAATACAGAGATTGTATTACCTCATTAAATCAGGCTTCAGGAGAGGATGTCAAGAGTCTAGCTCTCCTTTTTTTTTGACTCTTTTGGCTCTCTGTTACTCTCTGCAAGGGCTTACACATGAGCCTAGCAGAAAAATGACGCAGCATTTTGGGGTGTCCTTTCCAGTCATGTCAATGCCCAGAGGAAGGAAGAGGAAACCTCTCCTTGCGTGGCTTTATTAGATGTTAGGAAACCTTGACCAGCAGTTCCCCCTTTATAAGAAAATACAGATCAATAACCCTCATGAATACAATGCAAAAAAAAAAAAAAAAAAAAAAACCTTACCAAAATATTAGCAAATCAAATCTATCAATATATAAAAAGGATAATATATCAAGACTAAGTAGGGTTCATTTCCAGATTTTCACTCTGTTTCTAGGTATTGAGAACTGTGGCAGCTATTCAGTCAGTGTTCCAAGTATAATTTCTTTTGGGGAAACACTTCTTCCCCTTTATGTATTGTTCTGGCTGGATGTCAATTACTTCCCTCCGATCCAAGACACAGGAGTGGTCATGTGATCCAGAGTTGCCAAAATGTAATACTCCATATTCCTGGAAATGGGATGGGCTTTAATATATGGGAAAGTGACAAAAGGAAAAGCAACCAAATTCATTATTGAATTCACATAATCAATTCAATAAAATCGAAGTCTTTCTGAGGTGGTTAGGTTAGGTAGCTGTGATGGATATTGGCTGGTACCAGAAGGACGCCAATGCATGGAAGGAGACGGATAAGGAGCCCTGGATTCAATGGAACCTTAAATCTCATGGTTCCATAAGCCAATGTTTTTTCCCTTTGTGTTAAACTTTGAAATTGGGTTGCAGCTTCTTGAAACCAAGCTGCTTAAGTTTGGTTTGTACCAAACTCCTCATCATGTTCCTCAAGGCCCTACAAAGGTTGGCCATTTTCTCTCTGACTGCAGTTCCTACTACCACCTAATGCACTTGGCTTCTTGCTATCCCTTGTTCACCCCTAGCACAATGTTGCTTCAGAGTCATTATCCCACCCTTTCAACAGCCAGGATGCAAACATCTTTATTCCTTCTCATGTCTACATGATTAATACCTTCACTGCACTTACAAATTTGCTTAAATGTATTTTTCCCCCATGAGGACTATTCTGACAATTTTAAATGAAATTGCAAACTTGTCCTGTCAGTATGCCCAATCTCTCAATATTTATTCCTAGGACTTTCCATCTTCTCAAATGCTATCTCACTACCCCTCCCCCCTCTCTCACATATCTTACTGTATCACCTTACTGTATAAAGTCACCACTGGACTGCAAATTGCACAAGGGTTGGGGATTCTCTTTTTTTCCATTGTCCTATTCATGGTAAATAGACTACTGCCTGGCAGATACAAAGAATCAACAAATATTTGTTAAAGGCATTTAATAAAAAAATGTACAAACCCCTAAGTGTGACTTTGGACAAGTCACTTAAAATCTCTGAATATCCACTGTAATGTATAAAAGGGAGGCAACTGTAGCTACAATCTGCCTCCATATTTTACAAATCCATTGTGTACATTACATGTATTTATTTGAGAGTTTGGGGAAAGCTATAATATGTTCTGCTGATGCGGTAGTATTTTCAGAGTTTACACACACACATGCACACACTCACAGAAAACACATTATCTTAGGTTTTATTTATTGTTGTTATCCTAAATAAGCTCTTATCTTCCCCCTCAAGGAGCTGCTAAGTGGGGGAAACAAACCAAATGCTTTAGGGAAAAGCATTTTTCTGATATTAACACAACAAAAATTAGTTGTTTAAATCTGCTTTAACACTTGCTTACAAATGTCATGAAAATAATTTTTAAAACAATTAAACCCATTGTTTTTTCTAATTATGTAATTAAAACTCCTAATATAGTTTTATCCCATGGTCAAATCATTGCTATAGAAAGAAGTTAACTCCATACTCCTTATATTGCCCACATTCTTCAGTAAATCAGTAGGTAAAGCATAAACTCTATACTAGAAAAGAGGTTTGCAACAAAAGTAAAGCCTGGAATCTAGTTTTGGCTCTGTGTAATTTGGCCTGTGACTCTGTGCAAAATAGTCCTATCTTTACGTTTGTTAGCATTTATCAAATGCTAGCTTTTTGAGTGTTAAGAATTACATTCTTGCCCATAATTCCAGTTTTCCCTCCTTGGGTCATGAAGGTTTTTTGTGTTTTTCTTTTTTTAAGGGGGGAGGTTGTCAGAAATTGCCTGGATCACCTGTATCCTTAATTAACCCCATCGTCTACCCCTCTTCAGAGCCAGGCATATCTATTGCTCTCAAGGGATAAGCCGACAGGTCCACCCTTCAACAGGTACAGATTTCAAGCCCAAAAACCACAGAGAGAAAGATTCACAGATTTGACTTCAGAAATCTTTTAAATTTCAACATAAGAAAACCCATCCTCAGCACTTTTAGAATAAAAAATGGCAAATTTGGTGAAATATCGCAATATGCATAACAAGGGGTTAATGTCCCTACTGTATAAGGATTTCATATGCATTAGCAAGAAAGAGATGACCAACCCACTAAACAGTGGGCAGAGGAAATAGCATTCACAATAGAAGTATGAATTTTTGAGAAACATGGAAATTTTTCAATCTTTAATTAATAGGAAGGGCAACTGAAAACAGTGCTATATTGCTATTTTTTTAGTCCTACTTATTAATAATTCTAAAGATTAACAATGATCTGTATGGATATATATGTGAGAAACAGGCATGTTTTCATATTAGAGAAATAACATTAACTCCAGACATTTCACAAGGATTGTCTGTAAAGCTGGTTATCAAAATATGCATAACTTTGATCCAACAATTTCACCATGAAGAATAAATATTTAGGAAACGGTTGTATAAGTAAACACAAAAGTATGTTTCACAATATTTATAGCTACACTCTTATTTAACAGGATGGGTAGAAGGAAGGAAGGAAGCTAGGATGATAACTAGTTGACCTAAAATAGAAGAAAGACTGGATGAAATATTTTAATGAAATAATATAGAGCTATTGAAAATAATGTCTATAATTTTAATCTTGAAAGATGACAAAGATATTTTTAAAAGATTGTTTAAAAGAAGCATCCTACAAACAACATGAACAGTATGTCCATTTTTGTAAACATTTGCAATTACTTATACATAGGCAAAAAAATAGATCCAAGTATGGATGGTTCTATACCAGTATATCAACAATTGTTTTCTGTGATTTCAGAATATTTAAAATTTTAAGTGTATATCTTCCTGTATTGCCAACATTAAAAATAAGAATATATTTTTATAATATTTTACATGCTATTTTTAAATTTTGTAACCAATAGATTAAATGTTCAAACACAAGTAGGAAAGACATACGAGATTATAAGGCTGAAGAAGAGGAATTACTTTGCTCTTAAATTCATTGAGATTTTGACCCCATTGCTCTCTCTCTTTTTTCTAATTTTCCTTTTGTCTCTTGATCTTCTGTTTTTTGTCTATCTATAATCAGAGCATCAAATATTGTACTAGCTGGTTATTAGGAGTGGGCTTACAGCAAAAACATGGGTTTGGAAGTAAATCAGATCTGCTTGAAATGCTAGGTCTATCACTTCTTTAGTATATGATAAGGGCTGAATTAATCTCTAATTCCTGTTTCCTCACTTTTAACACTAATAATGAAAGGATGCTATTTGGCACATGGTGGCTGCTCAGGAAATGTTAGTTCCCTTCTCCTTCCCAGTTTCACTTGACTGTGAACCAGCTTTGAGGTTTTCTCTTTTTGCTTCTCCTCAGCCTAGCTGGAGTTTGATAATGACTTGGCCATTCGGACAGGATGACAGCTTCCCTGTGTTCATCCATTCCTCTTCTAATCAGAGAATCAGGAAAACTGCAGCGAGGAAGAGCAACTAGGTGCTCTCAGACTCACTGCTAAATGTCCTAATCCTAAGTGGCCTTCCCATGGGTCTTCTGTCGTCTACCTGGTCTAGGTCAAAGATGCTGCAAAGGCTGAAGGCTTAACATTAGTAAAACACGTTTTAGAATCCTGTGTGTTTTCTGAGAACTAGAGTTAAAATTGTTGACACATTCAAATGCAGCTGAAGGGCAAAAGAAACTGCCAGCAGATACACGTGACAGACAGAAGTGTTCATGAATATTTACCAGAAACACAATTGTATTATAGGTCTCCTGGCTCTTTAATATAATTTATTGTGTTTTCTGCCATGGGTGTTATTTGTGCTTGGTTCTTTCCTAGAACATTAGTGTAAAGAAATGAGTAATTAATGTGCATAAGAACCTTTCAGAACAAATATGTAAAAGAGTTAGTCTCTCCTGATGATTTCAACAAGTTGAAATATAGCTTGAGGTCTATCATTTCCGAACTCACATGGAGTTCTCATTAATATGACAAAAAAGTATAAAAGCTTTAATTTTGTAAGGTGAGACTCTCATAACACAAAACAAATAAAGGCAAATTTCTATTAACTCTCTAGTACAGAATGTCCACTCTGAAAGTAGGCATGGATTTAAAATAATTTTAATATATATATATATATATATATATGATAAATTTGTGAGAGTATTAAATTATAAAGGAACATCCTTAGGAATTTCAAGTGCTTCATCTATTCTCATGAGAAGTGATGATGGCCCTCTTCTGGGCACACTGCACATTGAGAGAGCTGAAGTACCTGGAGAGGGTTCAGAGGAGCACCACCAAGGAAATCAAATGGTTGGAAAATCAGATACATTATGCAAAGGTTTAAAAAAATTGGGTTAGAGGAAGAGAGAGTAAAAACTATCTTTAAGGTAATATGATGTATATGGAATATGGGCCAACAGTGAGGTGCCTCTAACACAATGTGGTCTTGTAAACAACAAGAAAATAAAATGAAGAAACAAAAATGGCCAAAGGGCTGAGCAAGAATTGGTTCTATGGTGTATAAGATATTTTATGATATTTCCATTAAAAAAATTTAAACATGACAGGGAATTGATCACCTTGAATATATTAGAGCCATTCTCACTTTGTTATTTAAAAACAGAACCTCCTTTTGGGTGAAGGGAGGAGAATGAGTTTCACTGTACATTAAGAAAATAAAATTATGCCAAAACAAAAAAAAAAAACACAAAACAACAATAACAAAAACAACTTAACATCCTGAGCTCCCCATGAAGCTAGAGATATCCTTGCCTCACAGATCTCTTAGGCTTATAAGCGAAATAGTCAACAATACGTTTTTGCCCTTATGGTTCACTTCATTCTCCCTGCCTAGAACATGGACACATATTTGATCCCATCTTCTCTATTTTTTTTTTTTCTTACAGCAAGAGGCTCATTAGAGTAGCCCATAGGAGAGGGTTAAAGTATTATTTCAATCCAGTGTGCCTGGGAGAAAAAGATGAGGGGACACTATACCTACAGGTATAAGTGGCCTTTGGAGAGGAAAGAGAGGGCATCAGTTTCCAAAGTAACATGGGATGAGAAGTGAAAAAGCAGAATCCATGTAGATGTGCTGGAAAGTGACATGCTAGGAATGTTTTGTGACGATTAGATAAATTACCATATATCAAGTATGTATTACATACAAAAGGTGTCAACAAATATTAGTTCCCTTGCCTTTACTATTTAAGAATATAGTGAATTTATGATAAATATGTGTGACATATGAAATATTCTTAACTATGTACTGACAAGGGCAGATGTAAAGAGAAAGGACAGTCTTGCCTTGATAGTGTCATGGGGACTATGAATTGTTTGGAAGAATTTGAGAGCTGTGAATGTGGATTTTTTCATCCCAGAAGACGGCAGGAAAATAGGGAAAACTGATCTGAATATCTCCTATTGGAATGGAGAAATAAAAATTCATTTCATGTGTAGGGTAGATTTAAGAATATTTTCCTAGAAAGAAGGGTCACATTGTCATGGACTGACATATCTATAAAATTTTGTTTCCATTTATTAAAATACAAAATATTTTATGTGAATAAATTTCATGAAATGAGATAAAGGTGAGGAGGGAAGATAGAGGAGAAGGGTGCAAAATGTGCCATAAACTCCTTCTCAGCATGAAGTGATTTTAAGAGCTCGTTTTTGCAAAGCCCTCTACTTCTTCACCCTCCTCCCCTGTTCTACAGTCTCTCTAGCACCCCCATGCTTTAGTCATACAAGTAATTTTTCTCTTTGGCACCTTTTCTCATAGACATGAAGAGTCAAATCATATGTACAGCCAAAAAAAAAAAAAGAATCAAAATAGGAATTATAAGCACAATTAAATTGTCTTCAAAATGTTGAGAAATTTAAATTTTACAATTACATGTAAGTGACCAAGCTGTACATGCATTGATAATCTAACTACTTACCAATTACGTATAGATTATAAAAGGTAAAATAAATTATTAAGTGGTCATAATATATATTTGCCATATTAATTTTTCTTATAATTTCATAAAGAAAAATAGAATGGCAATTAGAATTACAAATGCAACTCGAAGCCTGCAAATATCAATGAACTCAAACTAGATTGAGAACATTTAAGTTTTTTATACATTATGATTTATTCCACAGATGATCATTCCTTTGGATTTCCTACAGCTGTCATACTTCAAAGATGTTCCTCATATTAAAGAAGAGAGTCTTAGAATAGTTTAGAATTAGGAAAGACTCAATTATAAAAGCAATCTTTCAGTCATCCTTTTAAGTTCAAGAAATTAAAAAGCATTCCTTTTATTTCACTCTTGTCTTTGTAATAATTGTCTCTATCGGTTGTTTGAAGTCTGGAAGATTTCAGGAAAAGTCTAGGTATCAACTTATGATTTCATAAAACAGTATTTATTTAATCCCATGTTAAAATAATTATTACAATGCTAGATAGTTATTTTAACACAGGAAGTACTATAGCCATGTAATATAAAAGTCATTGTGAACATTTGTGACTGGTTGGATCTTCTATCCAGACCACTAAAACTTTCTACATTTCAGCAATGGGGCTATTTCACTTTCTTATCATTTGTGTGTTCACTGGAGTAGCACTTTTAATTACTTTCAAAAATTTTCCTTTGCATTCACAATTTGGCTATTTGGCACAAGAGACCTAGCTTTCCGCTTCTCTTGGCTTTCAACATGCCTTCCTCACTGAGCTTAATCAATTTAGCTTTTGATTTAAAGTGAGAGATATCTGACTTCCTTTTGAAGAGGACCCTCTCAAAGGTGGGTCCTCACCCAATGTGCTCTGAGCCTAAAAGAGACACCAAGCCTACAGGGAAGGTAGAGTTTTATTGCAAAGCAAGCTAGTGGAGGTCAGGAGACCCAGTGTCAAATCTGCCTCCCCAAACTAGAGAAGCATGAGGTTTTATTAAAATCAAATAATGGGAGGTGGAGACAAGGATGCCGGCACATGGTGGTTGGCTAGCATACATACAAGCTATGGAAGGTGATTGGCTAGTATAAATTTACACTAGAGATTGCAATTTTGCTATTACTGCTGATATTTTGATGAGTGGCCTCCTGAGTTGCTAGAACTTATAATGGTTGGACCCTTCTCTTCTTTTTCTGGCCCTGTGTTTGTCTTTCCTACTATTTCTGCTCACTTTGGTTCCATTAACAGGGTATTTTATGTTTCGGGGTGACCTTGAGTTCAGGCTCCTTTGTTTGGTGCATGCTTCACTAGGTTAGCCAATTCTATAGGGAAGGAAGAAAACAGGAAACCGTCCTGGAATTAGGCGAGTCTTTCATTAATAATTGATAGTTCTAACAAGTTATTAAGGGAGGGGGCTATTCTAGTGGGTTGGAATGTAACAATCTTGGTTAGGACATAAAGTATGTGATGATTTCAGTCCCTTTAAGTTCCCCCTTTTCTGTTGCCACATTCTTCGATCCTGAGGCATAAGGGGCAATGACAACTTCAGCTCCTTCCTGCTTATCGGAAGCATTGCAAAAGGGTTGAAGACTGGAATAGGTCAGCATAATGTGGACTTGTTCTTGGTTACTGGGTGGAGAGTAACCTCTATGGTGTTAGAGCTGTCTTTGGTAGCTTCTGCAAAGGTTGGCAAATTGGGTTTTGATATTTTTGATAGGTGCTGAAATTTAGTGAGACAACTTTATTTTAGCATTATTTTGGTTCTTACAAACTTTATATAGGATATAGAAAAGTTTAAAAACAAGGATGCTAAGGATAAGCAAGATAAGGATTGACATACCTGTTTGTAACATAATCCTAAACCAAGAACCAATTCCTGTAGTAAGCCAGTTAAATAAGTCAGAGAAATTGAATGAAGGTGGAGAAGCATGAACAGCTTTAATTTGATTTTTCATGCCAGCTAAAAGGGTAGTAATAGTGGCAGATTCATCAGGTATACATTAAGTTTGTATTATTGCACAAGTTACCCCTTGGGATGCAATGAGAATATATAAGGCCATACGGTTCTTGAGGACTGCTTTATGCATAAGTAAAGATATACTCATTAAACTGTCATTTTGACTTGCTCAGTGAACTTAAGGGCTTCAAATTCTCATTATAACTTCTTCTATACCATATGAGGGATAAATATTGCAGTAAGATGATCATACCAGTGAAAGATGGATCACACCCATGGTGCCTTAAGAGGGGTAAGTTTGCAGCAGAAGGTAAAAAAGAAGGAACAGTTCCTTGAGTCCAAGGCGAGCCTAAAGTACAATGTCCTAACCATTCTGGGGGTAACACCAAGGCCATACATTGGTACCACATATCCACTGAGTTCCATTTGGAGCTAACCAGTAAACACCTGGTCTCCTAGACCTGTCTGTTCCAAACCAGGTGTGATTACATTTTTCAGATGGTGACCAACCTATTTTCTAGTTAGGGATGGATTTTCTTGTTTAGAAGTTTCCTTCATTCACAACATAAAGGAGACTTTGATGCAAATATCCATATCCAATGGGTTAACCATACCCAGCCATCCCAAATTTGCCTTTTCTCTGGCAGTAAAGTTAGTAAACTTAAATAATTGGCTTGCTCATTGTTTGGCTATTTGTTCAGTTATTTCATTACAGAAATTAATTGTATGCCCTGGAATAGTTACATTTACAGGCCACTTACTAGTACATTAGTTATGTCATTTGTGTCAAGTACTACTGTGTATTCCCATTACTTCTTTTGTAGAGTTTGTAAAGCAATCCAGTCAGTTCCTTAGAGTGCTGAAACCCATCAAGGTAGACCAGAAGAACTAGACAGTGGGAGCTGATCATAAATCCAGCAATTTGGCCAGTTGAAAGAGGAAGCATAAGAGCATGTCCATTGGAGAAAAACATTATATTTTAACTCAAGGAAGTAACATAATCAAAGCATTGAAAGAATATTGTGGAAAATAATGGCGAAAGTAGAGATTTTACCATGTTTCATGGGAAGATGAGAGAGAACAGGGCTGGGATGATATCTACCAAGACCCAAATAAGAGTAGAAATGCCAATGGCAATTAGGAGTAGGACACATGGACAACATGAGTTTTCTGATTCTCCTGGTGGAGAATAATTTATTTCTTATCTGTCTTGCTTTTCTTTGTCCTGAAGAGGAATCTCAAGCCCGAGATCAGTTCACAGGTGTGCGCTCAGCATGTAGGTGGCATGTCCTTCTGTCAGATGGGTGGTTTGTTGCCTACTTTCTGATAAAGTAGTCTCACCTGTGTGTGAGGTAGCCACAGCTTGATTCCCTGCAACTTTACAGAAGAGTGAGTGACAAGTAGTATCAGATAAGGCCCTTTCCAGTTGTTATTAACTTTCTGGGAGAGTGGTTCTCCAGATTTTAGCAATCCCCAGCCACCAGGATCTATATTGAATTTCATTTTTTGCTCAGATGTGGCTCTTTAGAGTGCTTATTTTTCAGGAATGGCTCACCATATGTGTTAACTCATATGAACTTAAACCTAGTCTGTGTCTGGGGATAGTCCTAACCCAAGGCAGGACAGCTGGCAAGGCTTTGTCCCAAGTAAGGTTACAGTTTAATGACAAATTTTAGCTATATATTGCTTAAGAGTTCAAGTCATCCTTTTAGTTTTTTCCTGCGGACTGCTGTCGCCATGGAGAGTGCAGAGGCCGGGCTAGGTCTAATTGTCTGGTGACTTACTTATTGTGTCACCTTGGAGATAAAGGCTCCCCCAATGTCACTCTGAATGGAAATCAGGAGTCCAAACTAGGGGTGATCTCTTTTAATAAGGCATGTGCAACTTCTTAAGCTTTTTCAGACAGGCAGGGGAATGCTTCTACCCAACCCATGAAGGTGTCTAAGAATTCCAAAAGGTATTTGTAGTTTCCTGGAGCTCAGAGCATCACAGTGAAATCAATTTGCCAGTCTTCTCCAGCCCCAATTTCTCAATATTGCACACCCTTGTTCAGATTTAGAGGTGTCACATGGAGGTTTATTTTCCCACAAATGACACATTTCTGATTTACTGTTTGAATAATTCTTCAGATGCCTGGCCCTATCGTGAACTTATATAGCCACTGGTATATAGCCTTTCATCCATAATGGGCACTTTGGTGTTGATGGGTGATGATGGGCTCTGTTAGTTTGAGGGATAAGCTACTTTCCCTTTTCACTCCCTAGCCAGCCCTTAAAATCTGTTCTGTGAAGCCCCATTCTTTCACCATTTCTACATCCTCCTCTGAATAAATGGGCTTTTCAAAAGGGCGAGTGGTAACTATAGCTTCAGGCTGCTGGCCAGCCTTGAGTGACTGGGTTCAGTTGTTTTGAGAAATAGGCCATGGGGTGTTGTGTTCCTTAAAGGGTTGAGTACAGACCCCCCCCCATCCTATTACTTGTCCTTCATGTACATATAGAAAGGACCCATTCATGGGGTCCAGTAGACCTAGGGCCAGAGCAGTCATGAGTTTTTCCTTGATGACAGAAGAGGCTATTTTGCAGCCAGGGGTCCAGTCTAAAGATTCCTTTTCCTTTCCCTTCAAGGCTTCATATAGGGGGTTAGGAAGGATGCCAAATCCAGGGATCCATAATCTACAAAATCCAACCATTCCCCAAAACCCTCAGAGCCATTTCTGAGGGTGGGACTCCACTACTCTTAGTAATGATGTTAAAAGCCTGTGCTGTCCTTTTGACAGTTCAAATCCTAAATATATTACCACAGGTTGAGTGATTTTGATTTTCTTTTTGGAAACTTTATATTCCTTACCAGCCAAGGTGAGGGTGTTAATAGTGTTGTAATCTTTGTTTTGCTAGCAATGAGGATGTCATCTACATATTGCAGAAGTATCCCCTCCTGAAATTGAATTTCTCCTAGATCTTTTCCTAAGGCTCTTCTGAGTATGGTATGGTTGGGGCATAATTGTTACTGGACCAATGCAGTGGATTCTTTTGCCTAATGCGCTCAAATGACCAATTCCTGAGGCATGGGGGTTTCAAAGAGAGAGTTTTATTGCTAAGTGCGAAGCAGAACAGATGGCCTATTGGTCCAAAATCTGTCTCCCCAAACAGCAGACATTCTGATAATCTTATAGCATCAAAATATGGGCAGGTTTTAGGATAATGACTATTTGGCCCCAGATGATGTAATTAGAAGTGATCTAATTGTTGAGCATGTGCAAATTGATTATATGCTTAGTCACAGAACATATGTAAGAAAATGGCAGTCTTAAAATGATGAGCATGAATTTTAGTATTATAATGAGGTATAGGTGACATATAGGTTAAAGTCTAAGCTACTGTGTGTCAGATGGGCCCATTTTGGTTAGCTTCAGTTATCAAGATAACTTTGGACTTGGGGTGAGTGAGTTCTGAGCTGACCCAAGACTCTTCATTTATAAACATTAGGGGCTGTTTTTCAGGACAATTTCAGGATTTCCTTCTGACTATTCTAATACACTTAGAAAGTAAAAAAGAAATGTCTATATAATGATATAATAATTATGATCAGTTGTTAATTCTTAACTTCTCAGTTACAACTCTTCCCTGTTGTTTGACCATTCCCCAATCTTGTGGGAATCTGGACAATGACCGCTCTGGCTACTTGCGGTTGAAAAAGGAGCATAGTGCTAGGGGTTGGGGAAATGGAACGTCTTAGATTGCAATTGTATATATTCTTTAACTTCGGGTTTTTTTCTGGAGTATTAAGGCTTTTCCGATATTCCAGTTGTGGCAAGGCTGGGATAAGAGACAGAGACATGTTTTTAAAATAAGTATGCTTGCAATTGTAAGTAGTAATATCATTACTCCTGCTTGTAATACTGAACAAAACCAAGATCCTATTCCTGAAGGAAGCCAGCTAAATAGATCAAATATGCCTAAGGAGGTCTATTGCATTAATTTAATTTTTCTTAGGTACAACATTCAGTTTTTATTATAGCACATGTCCCTCCTTGTGAAGCAGTTAATACATCAGAAGCCATTTGATTTTGTCACACTGCTTTTCAGATTAGAATCATTTCAGTATTTAAAAGAGATATGCTGTTGAGGCTATCATTTAAGGCTTGTTGTGTGAAATTGTTCAGTGACTCTATCCTAAGTATAACATCCTCTATGCCTAATGAAGGCAGAAATACAGCAGCTAGGTGATCGTACCAATGAAATACTGATTGGGCCCACTGAGCTTTTAGTAATTGTAGATTTGCTCCTGATGGCAAAGTTTTATGAATACTTCCTTGGGCCAAGGAAAATCTCAAGGTGCATTTGCCTGTCTATCCTGGGGTTAACCAAGGCCATAACTTGGTGCTGCATAACCACTGAGTTCTATCTGGGGCCACCCAGCAAACATTAGGTCTATTAAACCAGTCACTTTCCTGTAAATTTATGGTTTGGAGACTTTGCTCTGTAGGCAGCTGTCCCATTTTCCTTGTATTGAAAGGATTATGTTGTTGTGAGTGGTTCCGTTGTTCCCAACAGAGAGGGAGGGACTGTCTGACTTAGTCTACCCTACCTAGGTGTTAGCCATACCATGCCATCCCAAATGTGCAACTGCCCCTCCTTTTCTATAACAGTTAAATGGTCAGTCTTACTGTCTAATCGTTTTGCATGTTGAACAGCCTGTTCCATTGTTATACTATAACAAAAGGAAATTCAGTGTCCCGGAGTTGCTAAGTGAATTGGCCATTTCTTTGGATCTGCATTAGTTATGTCTAGGGTACCTGTAATCTCTTTTTTTTCTTGCATCTCTTTGATTAATTTTCTTAATTCCTTCCAGTCAGTTCCCTGGAGAGGTGCTATCTACCAGGGTAGCCCAGAAACAATAGACACAGGTAATTGGCCACATACCCAGCATTCAGATTGATTCATAGACGCTGCACAGGAATGTACCCATTGTAAGAAAACATTAGTGCTTGATAATATATCAGTTCCTTGAGCTATACTACAGCATAGATACAAAACAGGGATATGCCAAAAATACATGTCAGCAGAAGTCTTATGGTCCCATATAGTAATCGATCTTTTTGCTACAAGCGAAGATGTTTTATCCTTTGGGCAGCACACACATTTATAAAACTTTGTATATACTTAATGGTACACAGATAGATAAAATAAGTGCTCTAGTTCTTATCTGTTTTCCTGAAGATATCTACCTCTTGAAAGTTCATCAGGTTCCTCTCCTTCTTTGGAATTCTCCAGTTTGTTTTTCAATATTTGTCCTGTGAAGGCATCTAGGAGAGAGAAATTGGTTAGAAGGTGCTATTTTTATCCTACTATGCTGTACCTATGGTTTCATTCCCATCAGATTGACAGAGGAGTGAGTTGTCAACAAGATTTCATAGGGACCTTCCCATTTTGGTTCCAACTGATCAGGTGGATATTGGCTCTTTCATTTTTTTTTTTTTTTTTTAAATAACTTGGTCCCCAGGCTTAAATTGATATAAAGGAACATCTGTAGAGAAAGTTGGACTGCCTCTAATGTGGCCCCAAGTGACGAATACATTTTAGTTTCTAATTCTTGGACTTGTTCAGTCCAGGTATACATACCACCTTGTTTTAGGAATGGTCTCCCAGATACCATTTCAAATGGACTCAAAGGAGCCTGCTTCAGGTTGCTACTCTTACTGCATCAAAGCCACCAGAAGTACCTTATCCCATGAGAGATTAGTCTCTTGGCAGAGTTTAGCTACCATTTTCTTCAGGGTATGATTCATCTTTTCCATTTTACCAGTAGATTGTGGTCTCCAAGATGCATGTAATTCCCAGCGTATATACAGTGCTCCCAACAATTCCTGTGAAATTTTTGATGTGAAAGCCCCCTCATTATCAATTAGTATTGAAAATGGGAATCTAAAACGTGGGATTATTTCCTTCAGGAGTGTCTTTGTTACTTCTGAGGCTCAATGTGTCCTGCATGGAAAGGCCTCTACCCATCCTGTGAAGGTATCTACAAAAATAAGAAGACATTTATAATTTCTGCATGCTTTTGGCATGACAGTAAAGTCTATTTGCCAGTCTTCACCTGGTGGTGTGCCTCTGGCTTGCATCCCTTTTATAGCAGGCAGAGATCCAGGCTTTTCCCAAACTCCTTAGCACAAGTTAAACAGTTCTGTGTGATCTTCTGAATGGTTTTCTGCATCTTAGGTCCTATAATATAATTTTTCAGCCACTGATACATAGCATCTCTTCCATAACAAGTGCTTTGATGTAAATAAATAAGGACTCTTTCCATTAAGTGTTCAGGCATAAGGATTACTCTGTTCTTATTACACTCCATCTTTCCTTTGTTCATTTGTGTGGAATGTTGGATTGAGAACTAACATTGGTTCCTTTAAGTCAAAGCCCCACTCTTTTGCTCTCAAATCATGGGCTGAATACTGAAGAAAAAAAAATTGTAGTCCTATGTCTGGTATCAGAGAAAGTACCAATGATGAGGATACAGGTTTTAGTTTGGCTGCTGCTCTTGCTTCTAGATCTGCTATTCAATTTCATTTCTCCTTTCTGATGACTGTAGCAATGCACTATGGCAACCTCGTTAGGTAACATCACTGCTTCTAATAAGGCTAAGATTATGTCTGCATGCTTAATTTCCTTTTTACCCAATGTCAGGAATCCTTTTTCTTTCCAAATGGCCCCATAAGCATGAACTATATTAAAATCCTACTTAGAGTCCAAGTATATGTTTATCTGCTGTCCCCTTCCCAGGTGTAGAACTCTGGTAAGTGCAATAAGTTCTATCCATTGTGCAGATACCTGGTGAAAGGGCCCCACTCTCCAGTACTGTTTGTAGAGTTACCACTGCATAACCAACTTTTCAAAGTCCTTGTTCCATAAAGCTGCTTCCATGTGTGTACATCTCTATGTCTGGATGTTCTAACAGTTGACTGACTAGATCTGGGTGGCTGGATAGATTTCATCAATTATTTTTATACACAGTCATGCACAGTTTCCTCTTCGCCACTTGGAAGTAAGGTGGCTGGGTTTAGGCTTGACGAGGCTTTTAGAGTGATGTTAGGATTATCTAGTAGAATGACTTGTATTTACCTAACTGTCCAGCAGTGAACCAACACCTGCCTTTCTGTTCTAACAATGGCAATATATAGTGTGGCGTATGCACAGGGTAGGTTATCCTAAAGTGAATTTTTCAGCTTATTTGAGAATGTCACAGGTGGTTGCTACAGCCCTTAGTCAAACTGGCCATGCTTGGGTAGTATGGTCTAGCTGTTTAGAAAAGTAGGCCACAGGACATCTGGCATTTCCTAATTTTTGAGTAAGCACTCCTAATCCAATCCCTTGTCTCTCAAAGTGTTTTCTGGGGTTTGGGAGACCCAGAGCTGGGGCTGTTAAAAGTTCTTTTTTGATTTTTTGGAAGGCATTTTTACATTCAGTAGTCCAATTTAGAGGCTTTTGCTCAGGGTTTTGCTATGAGTCCAAAATTAGGTATACAAATTCTATAGAATCCTACCATTCCTAAGAATCCTCAAAGCAGCCTCCTTGTAAGTGGCTCTGATACTCTGGCTAATGCTTCTCTCTGGTCTGGCAACAGACTTCTTTGTCCTTGAGATAATTCAAACCCTAAGTATTTCACTGACTCTTGTGAAATTTGGGCTTTTCTCTTTTGAGACTTTGTAACCTTAGTTTGCTAAGAAATTCAGAGTTTGAATAGTGTTCTATATGATGCCTTTTGGGTTCAACTTGCAATTAAGATATCATTCACATACTGTAATGGAACCCCTTCTTGTGAGTGTAACTCCCTTAAATCTCTAGCTAGCACTTCTTCAAATATTGTGGGAGCAATTTTAAATCCTTGTAGGATAACAGTCCAACAATATTGTTGCCTTACATTAGTAAAGGGATCTTCCCATTCAAAAGCAAAAAGTTCTTGAGATTCTGGATCAAGTGGTATGCAGTAAAAGACATCTTTCAAATCTAAGACGGTGAACCAACAGAGATTTCTGGATAATTTAGTAAGTAAGGTATATGGATTTGGCACCACAGGTGGATGTCTTCTACAATTTCATTAATGGCCTGGAAATCTTGCACAAACTGATATTCATTTATGGTCTCTGGCTTTCACACAGGCAATATTGGAGTGTTATATGGAGACTGACAGGGTTGTATTAATTGATAATTCAAAACTGTCTCTATTAATGGAGGAATTCCTTCTCTGGATTCTAGCTTAAGTGGATATTGTTTAACATGACACAATACCTGCTTATGAAGTTTCACTTGAACCAAGTCTCGCTGGTTTTGCACATCTGGGTTTGCCATTAGCCCACAGCATTTAGGATTTTCTCTGGGATAGGCATGGCCTGCTTATCTCCATCAGTGAAGAGCAATGCTGCTTGCAATGCACAAGCTTGTCCTGGAGGCACTTCTATGGACAAACATCCTGGAGAAAATGTTATCTGAGCTTTTAACTTGGTTAACAGGTGTCTTCCCAACAAAGGAACTGGACATTCTGGTACATATAGGAGACTATGCTTTAACTTTTTGGTCCCAATCAGACAGTCTAGTGGCTGCAAAAATGGTTTATTTGCTCTCTTACCAAACACTGCGGTTATAGTGACTGTTTGCTTGGAAATCGCATTAGGTTTTTTATTTAATACCAAGTATGTAGCTCCTATATCAACAAGAAAATCATTTTTTTTCCCAACTGTATTGCTACCTGGTGAGAGATTGAAAGAAGTGGTGTTTCTTCCAATAGAACCCCTGGGGCCCTTTATTCCAGGTCACTGTCAACTGCATTGTTATCTCATTGGGGCATCTGGAATTTGGGTTGTCCAGCTTCCCATGGGGGTTTTTCCTAGGGCTGGCTAGGACAGTCCCTCTTCCAGTGCTCTTCTTTCTTACAGTATGCACATGTTTTGTTCCTAATCACTTAGGAATTCCTCCTGTCCCTCAAGGGGGGCCCAGGGGTCTTACCTTCTTGCTGTTATTTCCTCATGGTTGTCCTTGGTTCATTAGGGCACGGAGAAGTGCCATTTGCTTCCTAAGGTATCCATCCTCAAGTGCTGCTTGCTTTTGAAAGTACCATTCTTCTTTAACTTGGTCCCTGTTATAAATATTAAAGGTAAGTTCAACTAATCTAGAGATAGGCAATCCTAGTCCATTGTCAATTTTCTGTAGCTTTTTCCTCACATCAGGAAAACTTAGAGTAATAAAAGTCATGTTTAAATTTCCGGCATTTTCCGGACTTTCTGGATCTATGTCAGTGTACTGCCAGTAGGAAGTATAAATTCTTTCAAGGAAAGCCGAAAGACTTTCCTTTGGTCTCTGTCTCCACTTATTTTTTGGTAGTTTATAGGTTTAGGAATTCCTTTTCGCAAACCCACAACAATACTTTCTTGATAATGCTCTAATTTAGCTCTGTCGCCTGCATCATTCGAATTCCATTCAGTATCTCTTACTGGTATTGTTAAGTTTGCTCCAGCAAATATGGGTTGCCAGTATTTTCTCTTTGTTTCCTATCTGCTTCCTGCTTTGCTTTTTCTATTACCATTCGGTGCTCTTCTTCTCTTACCAGGATATGTAATGGGGCCTGAATATCAACCCAACTTGGGTTATAGGCTGCAAATATCAAAGCAATTAAGCCCTCCATTTTCTTTGGGTCCTCTCTATAAAGGGGGGTGTTATTTTTCCAGTTATACAAATCTGATGTGGAGAATGGAGTATGCACATATATGAATCCTCTTGGGCCTCCCTGTTCATCTACCCTCCAGACACTTGTTGGAGAGGTAGAAGATTTTCCGGTGGCTCTGCTGCTCATTTTAGAGAGTAGCCCTGGCTGAATTGAGTACCCTGGCAGGTGTGGGAAGGGGAGACCATTTCTATCCCAGCTTCTTTTCCCTTTGATAAATGGGGATACTGAGGAGGGTGAGGGAGGAGAGCTTCCTCCTTTCCTGATCTGTTGATCCTTTATTATAGGGTAGAAGTAGAACAGATGAAGGAGTTAATAAAGATTCTATTGAATCCCCAGATTTGAACCAAGGAGGATGTTTTTCCTTTCTCCACTCATCTTTACAGGTAAAATATTACATTTTTCTTATCAACATCAATTGCTGGGAGAGACAAATAAAGGATTGAACATACATCATCATCTCATCTCTTTTGCAGACCAGCTGAAGCTGTAGTATGACGTTCTTTTCTGTAGAGCCATTCTTGGGCCATCTTTCTCCTGATTCTAAATTATATTGAGGTCAGACTGCATTACAGAAATAAACTAAGATTGTTTTTTCATAGGCTCATAACTAAAATTTTCCCAATTATTCAAGATGCAGCCCAGAGGGCTTTTTTCAGGAATACTATTAGAATTAGAATTTCCCATTGTAAGATTTCTTGGAATCAGTGAGCAATTAGGAACACTTGGCTAATACAAATGCAGTGAGACACCAACAAATTTAAAAACACTTAACAAAACACCAATTAATAACCAGACCAAACACACAAATTAACAATTAAACAAGCATTAACCAGTATATTACCTAGGTATAATATGTGTTTAACAGTTAAACAGGCCTATTTAATTTCATTAAACACTAATTAATTGTTGGATGACTTATTTTTCTAAGAGTATACTCAAAAGACAAATTTGATTCAGGGTTCTCAAATCCCATATAGAATGATAAAGGTGTAGGAGTCAGAGCAAGAGGATCATTCTGGAAGCAAGACCCAGGCCTTCAACCTAGGTCTAGGGGACTTGAACCACCATACTAACTTCCTGATCCATTTTTACCTTGATGACTCACTCACCCAGTCAGATGTCCAGACTTGAAACTGCAAACCATTTCTCTCTTTCAAGCTTTTTAAGGTGTCATGGGTCTGGAGTGCCAGCAAGACAGAGAAAGACCTGGCTGCTGAGCCTTTGGACTAAATACAGTCCAATGGCCACAAAAGGCTCAGTCACTGTGCTTACCTGTCCTTCTGGGGCTCCAGAGTCTCTGGCTTCGTCCCTTCGTGGTTGCCAAATTGTTACCGGACCAAGGTGGTGGATTCTTTTGCCCCATGCACTCAAATGACCAATTCCTGAGACACCAGGGTTTCAAAGAGAGAAAGAGTTTTATTGCTAGGCATGAAGCAGAATGGATGGCCTATATGTCCAAAATCTGTCTCCCAAAACTGCAGTAATTTTGATGGTTTTAAAGCATCAAAAGATGGGCAAGTTTTAGGATAATGAGTACAGTGGCCCCAGATGATGTAATTAGAGTGATCTAATTGTTGAGCATGCACAGATGTTTACATGCTTAGTCACAGAACATATGTAAGAAAATGGTGGCCTTAAGATGATGATGGGCATGATTTTTAGTATTTTAATGAGGTATAGGTGACTTGTAGGTTAAAGTCTAAGCTACTGTGCATGTCAGGTGGGCCATTTTGGTTAGATCCAGCTTCAGTTATTAAGATAACTTTGGACCTGTGGTGGGTTACTTCTGGGCTGACCCAAGACTCTTCATTAATAAACATTAGGGGCTGTCTTTACTGATCATAAGACTCTAAAGTAGAAAAACTGAATAAATGGGTATAAGTGAAGGTTAGTTATGGAGATTTTACAATCATCAAAGATCAAGGTGACTAGATTACAGTTTGACAGTTTCAGGATTTCCTTCTGACTATTCTAATATACTTAGAAAGTAAAAAAGAAATATCTATATAATGATTTAATAATTATGATCATTTGTTAATTTTTAACTTCTTGGTTACGTTTTTGAATCCCTGGGACAGGATGGTTCAATAATACTTTTGCTTTACCTCAGTTTCTAGGTCCTCCCATTCAAAAGCAAACAAATCTTGGGATTCTAGGCTGAGGAGAATGCAGTAAAAATCATCTTTTAAGTACAGCCCCATGAACCACCACATTCCTTAGTCAAGTTAGTTAAAAGAATATAAGGATTGGGGACCCCAGGGTGGATATCTTCAACTATTTGATTTATAGCCCTGAGGTCTTAGATGAATCAGTATTCACTCTTTGTTTCTGGCTTTAGCACTGGCAAATGGGGGTGTTATATAGGTATTGGCAAAGCCTTATCAGTCCAATGGTCAAGAAATTCGTTATTATGAGCTAAGTACCTGCATTGGTTTCTCTCCGCAGGGAATACTGCCTAGGGCGAGGGGTAGGGGCCTCTGGGTGCACTCTTACCTTAGCTAGTTTTTCAGTTGGTCCATACCTGTGCAGAAACCATCTTTAAGATATGATCAGGAATTTTCTGTCTGCCTTCTTGTCTTCCATCATCAGGAGAGCTGCCTGTGGTACACAAGCCTGGTCTGGTGGCACTGTTAAATTAAGCTTCCCCAGAGAGAAGGTTATGGTTGTTTGTAGCTTGGTGAGCAAGTCTCAATCTAGCAAAGGGACAGAGAATTCAGGCATATATAAGAAACTATGAGTCAGTTGGGTTTCTCCAATTTGGCAAGTCAGTGGCTAGAGGAAGCACGTCATGGTCTGTGTGCCAGAGATTCTGGTTATAGGAACTATCTTGGTCTATCTTGGTGGAAGTTTATGTGTGTTGCTCCTGTGTGCACTTAATAGTTTATTACCTTCTCCCCAACCCTGAAGGTTACCTGAGGCTCAGTGTGGGTGATTGGGACTTTGTCCCAGTCAGTGGAAGGTGCCCCTGGGCTCCATCACTTGAGGTCACCATCTTTGTCCCCTGTCAGGTGTGGGAGTTGAGGTACCAGTGGCTGTTCTGACTGTGTCCCCCCTTTTCTTGAGGCTTGGACAGTCCTGCTTCTGATGATCCTCCTCCTGACAGTAGACACATTGCTGGGGTCCTAGCGGTTGACTGATTTTTCCTTGGCTTCTGGGGTCCTGGAAGGTCTTACCCTTCTGATGTGCTCTCTGTGATCTTCATCCTTTTGATGCCACTAGTTGATGTTCTGGCAGAAGGCAGCACCAGTCAGGTTTGCTTCGTAGGTGGCATGCTTGCATTGCAGTTTCTTCTGAGTGGATTTTCAGTTATTATATACCTTTAGACTATCTCAACCAGGTAAGACATAGACACGCCCAAGCCTCCTTCCAATTTTTGCAATTTCTCTAATGTCTAGGGAAGGCACTCTGACTAATAAAAGACATATTTACAATTCTCAAAATCTCAGGGCTTTGGGATCTAAGTCTGTGTACTTTCAATAGGCCACAAATATTCACGCTAGAAATACGCTAGAAATAAAGAGGAATTTTCATCTGATGTTTGCTGAATTTATTGAAACTTCTTTAGACTTTTTATTTTAGGGACCCCTTCTCTTAGTCCAACTTCTCTTGTAATGATTCAATTGTTCCCTGTCCCCCTGGGCACATGGACTGGATTATCAGGGTTATTATTGCTAAGATAGTTGGCCTTATTGTGAGCCTTTTCAAGGACCATTCTCTGTTCTTCCAGAGTTAGGAGAGTGTTTAGAAGGGCTTGCATATCAGTCCAATTAGGGTTATGGGTGGTGAAATAGAGGAGAAAAGGATCTCCATTTTCTTTGGATCATCCCAGGATGATGGTACCTCATTTTTCCATTATATAAGTCAGGGGCAGAGAAATGAGTATGGACTTGGACAAAAACTCAAGGCCTACTCTGACTGTTGATGCAGGTAGGGACATGTCCAAGCTGAAATTGCCCTGCCTGGGAGCCTACTCCCTGGCCAAAAGGAGTACCCTGTCAGATATAGGAATGGGAGACCATTCCTTCTGCTCTCTGAGGTGGCACAGGTGCCACAGGATTTCATCCACTGTATGGAGGTAGTGGGGCTGTTGGGATCTATAAAAGATCTAAATCATCTTGAGGGCTAGAGTCCAGGAGGCCTGCCTTCCCCCTGCCTTTTATTCCTTCACTTTATGATTTTGGGGGCCATGGACTACCATAATTCTGTGGTCAAAGCTTTTCTGCCATAATTTAGCATTGTGAGATAAGGCCATGTAACATTGTATATATGGGGTCTCATCCCATTTTCTTACAGAACAATTCTAATTGCTAAATAGGATAGTTTAAGGACCCTTCCCCTAGCTATTTGACACCATCTTGGGGCCAAGCAGTTTTACATAGGAAAATCATTCTCTTCTTTTTCATTGACTCATATCCAAACATTGTCCAAATATCAGTTATGCAGTCAGGAGGACTATCGGGGCCCTTAGCCTCAGTACTTGGAGAATTACCCATTTGGAAAGAAATTAATGCAGACCTGACAGACAAAAAAAAACAACTGACTAAAATTAGGGATGATCCTGGATTAAGTTGATTTACATCACTAATTTCTTATCTCCAGATTCCTCTGGAATCACCCTTCCTGTGGTCTCAGAGCTGTTCCCCATCAAGAGGCAAGCAGAGAATTCTCCCCTTCCAAATAGGATCTAGGATCTATGAAGGTTCTGAAACAAACAGAAGCTCTCTGTTTTCTTTAACAAACGTGACTTCATCTCTTACAGCTTTGACTAGGAATTCAAGAGCTACACCAATAATTAAGGTACAATTCAGATAAATTAAATCAACTTGCCCAAGAAAATACTTACCTGACATCATTTCTTCTCCCCAAATAAGAAACACTGTTAGGATCACCAGTGCCCCAGGTGACAAGAAGGTACAAACCACCAAGTCTCTGGATAAAAGGTCCTGGAGACTGCTTAGGGCTAGCATACATTCAAGCTAGATTGCAAGTTTGCTATTACTGCTGATTTGCCCCTTATTTTGATGAGTGGGCTAGTGAGGTTGCCAGAATTTGTAATGCTCTGAACCCTAGCTTCTCTTTCTGGCATGGTGTTTCTCTTTCCTGTTGCTTCTGCTCACTTTGGTTCCATTCACAGGGTATTTTATGTTCCAGAGTGACCCTGAGTTCAGGTTCCTTTGTTTAGTGCATGCTTCATTAAGTTAGCATAGGGAAATAAGGAAACAGGAAGTCATTCTGGAATTAGGCAAGTCTTTTGTTAATAATTGATAGTTTTAACAAGTTAATTAGAAAGGGGACTTTTCTAGTGGGTTAGTACTTGATGATCTTGGTTAGTACATGCTATATGTGATGATTTCAGTCCCTTTCACTTGCATTCGACCACTTAGAGGCTACTGTAGGGTTATTAACTGCCCTAATTTCAATATTGCTGTGTCCTGGGAACAGGGAGGTCCAAAGAGAGGAAAAGAGACGGAATGACTAGTCCCAGTGGAGCAGTCAGAACACATACCACATTTAACATTAGATTCGCTTTATATGGGTGTGGTCATGGCACCGCAAAACAATTACAACAGTACTATCAAAGATCACTGATCATAGATCACCAAAACAGATATAATAATAATGGAAAAATCTGAAATATTGCGAGAATTACCAAAACGTGACAGAGAAATGAAGTGAGCACACGCTGTTGGGAATTTTGTGTTAACGCTGTGGCAAGCTGCAGTGTGTAAAAAACACAATATCTGCGAAAAATAGAACAGGTATGCCTGTACTTATTTTAGCCATTCCCCTGGATATAGGATTGCAAGATTCATTCCTTGTTTCTTTGAAATTCAAATATAAGTAGGCAATTCAGTATTTTATTGGGCAAACCTGACTAGGGATTTTTACTACTCTATCCCTGGCACAGAGTCCCTCACCACACTCTGGCTCTGACACCTGTGCTGATCTGCTCTGGCAATATGGACACTCTCCTAACCTTGCTCAGGGTCTGTCCACACACAATAGGCTCCACTGCCACTTGCAGGCCTACTCAGAGCCCAAGCGGGAAGACTCCATGCTGGTCCTTTACTCTGCAGTCTTACCCTCCTCACACTGAACTTGGCAATACACCCCGCTCCCCTCACACACACACACCCTACCCCATATTAATGACTTTCTCATGCTGTTCAGTCTCCAAATCCTCTTGCCGGATCACCGTTTCAGGTGGAAATCCTCAGGCTGTTTCACCTGCTATCTAGTTGTTCCTCCCCTACATTACACCTTCCTCTCCCCACTCAGACTTCAACCCTATAGACTGTCCCACCCTGGTGTATATGTCCTCCTTCTCTTCTTTGGACTCCACATCTGGCCATATGGCTCCCCTACTCTAGCCATGGAGGCCAACCTTGCCCCTCCCCTACCTAATGGCTTCAAAACCAAAATCTTCAAAGAATGGAAGAAAAGAGGAAGAAAATGAGGATTAGTAAGAATTTGGGGGATATGAAGAGATCCAAAGGAAAAATATATTAACATAGTAAAACACCGAAAAAGATAGGATGAGGATGGGTAAATAGCAGAGGCATCTAAATTTATGGTGAGGGGGAAATATTGTAAATTTGAGGAGGAGAAGCTTCCTCTTAGGAGGATATCTCCCAGATTGCTGACTTTAGTAACTGCCTGGAATTCACCAAGATCATGAGTATAGGAAGAGAAGCAGTTTGGAGAGAAGAAAGAAAAGAATTTTCCAGTTGACATCCCCATAGTATACTCACAATCCAGGCAACAGAAAATTTTTTGGAATTTGAATAATAGAGACACAGAGGTAGATTTACATAATATAATAATCATTTCTCAACCTTTGCAGAAACAAATTTTTGCAAGGAAGATGTGCTTATTTTGTTTTGGTGATAATTAGAGGGAGTCCCAGCACTTTAAATTCCTCTATTTATTCTTATCCTTACCATAAAACCTGCCACATCTGGGAAAAATAGTTTTTCCATCCCCAAGTTTGCATTTAATAAACATCAATTGTATATCATTAACTCAAATACTTACAGAGTGTTTCAGAGTTCTGAGACAGGTTTTAAATATGTCTCTTTTAGATTGACCAGTACCACCTCCCCCACCCCACCCCACCCCACATACCCCTCATCTTTTTTCCTGGATCCACCTGAGGAGAAATACCTTGAGGACATCAAATATACTGCATTTCTCCAAAAGACTAAGGGAACTCTCATGATATAAATGAAAGGAATGATACCTCAGATAACACCATCTTACCATATCAACTAGATGAAGAAAAAGCATAGGGGATAGGACTGCTGTATAAAACACAAGACAATCAGTTAAAGTTGAATTTCAAAGCAGCAATGATTTTAAGTATAGGCATGTCTCAAATATTGTATGGGTCATGCTACTAAAAAATTTCAGTTTATATGAAATTCAAATTTGACTGGGTGTCCTGCATTTATTAGTTGTTGTTTTTTGCCCAAATATGGCAAGTCTAATACAGGAAGAGAAGAAGTATATGAATCTATTGTTTCTGTTTATTTTTTTGGCTAAAAATTGTTTAGATTTGAATTTGCCATGACTGAATCATCCTGAAATCTAAGCTCTAAGTTTCATATGCTGTTACAACATTTTTGTCACTAAAATTCAGTAACAAAAAGTGTTATAATGATATGAAACCCAGGCCTTCACTATAAATTATTCAGACAAACACACTAATAGCAACCCTGCCAATCCTTAATATTATTTATTACATATGTATACTGAGAAACACAAGAGAAGACAATAACACAATTTTAAGTCTCTTAAACCTAGAATAAGCCTTGTGGTATGCTGGTGATCAAATCCAATGAGTTAACTCAAGGTCATGGACAAATGCCAGCCAGGGACATGGTTGGGAGTTGGCTGAATGCAGTTAACATTAGCAGGGTGAAGTGGTGACATATAGAAAAGCAATGGTTCTGTCCAGACACTATGCACTTTAAGGAGCAGTATAAGGAGCTGTATAACCTAGGAGGGCTAATGCTCCTGAGATATGATCTGTCACTATCCCTCAGGAGACCATCCAAAAGGAATTCTGAGTTGCCTTAGTTTCCAAGGATTGCTTTGTCAACATACTGCTGGGGATGGGGGAAGACTTAAAACAACATAAGTTTATTGTCTCACACTTTAAAAACGAGAGGTCTGAAATCAATGTGTCAGCAGGGTCATTTGTGCTTTGAAGTCCCTAGGGAAGAATCTGGCTCATGCCTCTCTCTTGGCTTCTGGCAAGTTTGCCAGTAATCCATGCTGCTCTCTGCCTCAGGCATCACACGGCTTATCCCCTCTGTCTGCATCAGTGTCCAAATTTCCTCTTCTTATAAGGACACTGGTCATATATTGGATTAAGGGTCCTCCCTACTCTAATGTGACCTCATTTTAACTTTCCTAATTCAATCTATAATGACCCTATTTCCAAGTAAGGTCACATTCTGAGGCACTGGAGATTAGGACTTCAGCATATCATTTTGAGGGGCACAATTCAACCTACTGTGGGAGTAAATGGGCACAGGCTTGCTTTGAGTAATTATTTCAAGGCAGAAGGAACAGGGAAGAAGCAGACACACCTCACTATCACATTTGAAAAAAAAAGTCAAATTATGAGCAATATTCCAAATATTGTGGCTAGCTTCATTCTACTTTAGTTTTTGTGGTGTTTCTATGTGAGTAAATTGGGCTGGCAAGAATGGTGCAGAGCAAGAGAAAAAAATACCTCCCAGCATGATCACTAAGTCAATTGTGGCAAAGGTTTAAAAAAAAAGGGAAGAAAAGAAAGAAGAAAAATTACTAGGAACATAAGGAAAGAGAGCTTAAATCACTGAGTCAAGTTCTTGCTGAAAAAGAGCTGCTTTATACTACAAGTGTATAGTTATATCAAGCACTAGTAAATCTCATAATGGTATTTATTCTTTAAGTAATATATTTCCTCCCTATAGGTTCTAATCTCTCTCATAGTCTTCCATACAACACAGGCACTAATTCCTGAATCAGGGTGCCTCATTCACCATTGCATGGAACTTGGTTCCTGGAGTTTGGTTATTTTCATGGACAAGAGATAATAGGAACAAAATTTTCAACACAGCATTAAAAAAAATGTAGCGATTTCCCCCCAAAATCAGATTTCTATCTAGATTATTTGTTCATGCTATTAAATTTTTCTTTTAGTTTTGGTTGTTGAGAATGTGCAAGAGTAAGAGAACGATGAGTCATGACAAGACTACAAGAAACTACTGTTGACTGGACACGATGGCATTTTGTGACTATGGTATACGGACTCTAGGTACACAATGACAAAAAAAAAGACAATTTCTCTGACAATTTCTTAGACCTCATATTCTAAAATGAGAGGAAAACAATAATCAACAAAATCATCAAACAAAACAATTTTGATAAATTTTATGAAGGAAATAAAGACCACACTACCATGTAGAATGATGGTTATGAATGGATTCCCTTAGATAGTGCAGGTCAATAGAAACGTAAGAAGGTGACTTTTGAGCTGAGACATAAAGCATAACAAAATTCCAGTCATGAGAAAGGTGGAGAAAATAGTATTTAGGCAGAGGGAATGGCATGTGACAGACCCTAAGGCAGTTATTAGTTGAAAAAGTGGAAAAATTGAAAGGAGACCAGTGTACCTGAAATATTTTGAGCAAGGAGAATGACAGAGAAAAAATGTTGAGAAATTAAGATGAGCCATGTCATACATGGCCTTCTTGGCCATGGAAAGATGCTGAATCTTTGTTTCCTAAGGAGAGAAGTAATTTGACAAAATTTTTATTTAGATTTAGAAGAACAGAAACATGAAAGCCAGGTAAAAGATTAACTTAGTCAAGGGAAGCCATGCTTATAATTTGTATTAAGGTCCTGTTGCTCCTCCCATTTTCTTCACCACGAGAAACAGGAAAATATCTGTAATCTTCTCCATTCACATCTTATAGTATCCACTGAGTCTACCTATTTTCAAGGTTGGTCCTGGATATCTGGGTACCATTTTCCTATATAATGATTTAATGGGTTTTCATAAAGGCTGGAGAAACACATACTAAATATTTGCCCCTCTAGCCTTATGGAAAAGCTATATTCTGCAACAGTTAAAAACTGCATCATTTGGTTTCCTTTTTTCTTAACCTGTAAGGATTTTTTGTTCCTAAAACTGCTTTATTTTTACATGGATCTGATTTCTAATATTTGCTCAACTTTATGAACATTAGTTTTTAAAATTTTCCATTTGCCCACATTCTTTCCTTTATTATGCACGTGAAGAAGGAAAGAGGAAAAAAGGAAAAGATATACACAGTTTTCCTCAAATTTTGATATTTTCCTTAAAATTAAAATTAAAAAAAATTGAAATAAAGCTTTAAAAGTCAGAGTACTTATCTCAAAATACATTTTAACTTTTGTTATTTTATACAAGTTGTGGCAAGAAAATGAACAGCAGAGATACTACAAAAACTGGCATTTACTTAAGTTTTGTGTACAATTTTTGACCCCAAACTAATATTTTTTTCTGATCCCTTGTCCATACAATTGTTAACAAGTATGAATTCTATATTTTGCAAAATGCTGGGCTAGTCAATCCAATGGTAAATTTAAAAAAAAAAAAAAAGCAACTTGCACCTCATAAATATATCCTGACAGCATATGGAGGTCAAATATGTATGAGGAGTCTGACCCCCTGGCCAAAATCCTATATATGATTTCCCAGGCCTGACTGCAGGTAACCACAAAAGCTTTGTAATTGGGAAAGCTGCTCTCCCCTCACCAGAATTGGTGCACAGCTAGTGCACTGCAGTGTCTGAAGGGAACTGCAGTCAAGGACTAAGGAAATGACATATACTTTATATAGTATCATCAGAAAAGCCCTTTTTTTTTTGTAAAATATTAAAGCTGAGATTTGAAAAATAAGGAGACATCTATTTGAAAGGGGTAAGGGCGTGGCTGGCAGATAGGAAAAGAATATTGGCCTTAAAATAGGGACAAGCTTCATGTTTTAATGAACCTGTGTGTAGGGAAATAGCAACGGGATTGCCTGAAGTGAGCCTGAAGAGGGAAGGTGTGATGAGATAAACAAGGTGCTGTGTAGCCCACTGTATTATATTTTCATTTGTTCTGCTTAATGATGAGAATCAAGAGCAGCAAAGCAAAAGGGATGGAGAAGGGATGATGCATTTGTTGGTAGCAAAGGGGAAGGAAAGAAGGTTATGAGTTCTTGGTAAAATTTGGAGGTTGACTCCAGTTACACAGATTCAAGATAATGACTTCCTGTATCTGGCATATACATTGCTTTTGTTATAAATATATGAAATAGATTTTCATAAAAGGAGGAAGAATACTATTGGCCTTTGACAACCCACTAGTTAAGTATTTGACACCAAACCCTTTCCATAGGTGTGTTTAGAGAAAAATGATTTGTCCTAATTCTGATTTTCCATTGTAGTATGTATATTAAATGTATAAAGTTTTAACGTTTTTCGTAACAGGCTATTTTGTCAAATTCTTATTTCAGTATGGTCATGCATCTGTTGCTTGTCAGCATTCCTCATTTGAAAAACAAATCATATTGCACAGCTTCAAATGTAAGATTTTTAATTATTTTAATTTTATTTATTTTAATTTACTTTATATCAATAAAATAAATCAACTTGTTTCAAAATCATCACCAACATAGGATGTATCTATTACTCTGACATTAATATTGTCAGAGTTTTGAATGGGAGGCACATTGATTGGCTTTCATATCTCTGTGATCATTACACATAGAGAATAAGTATAATCTATGCTAAATTGACAGATTCCTAAAATTTATTTTGAAATGGCCTATATGTTCTATTTCTCTGAAGGCAGATAAAAGCACATAATATATAGTTATTCTGTTGTGGAGCATGTTGTAGAGTTACTTAGACAGTAGAATATTATTGATATTGAAGCAGTACCCCTTATTTTCTCTTTCAGTATAATATATATAATATATAAGCATATATTACATAATCTACAGCTTTAATATTAAGCAGTACTTAGACATTTCAGTTAAGATTTTTGTGACAATTTTAATTCTCCAAATGCATTTTACCCAAAAGAGTTGATTTTTGTATTTAGAAAATTTAATTTAAAAAGTATTTTAGAATTACTTTATTAAACATCTCTTAAGGGAAAAAAACAAATGCACCCTACAATAAGACTGAGGTACAGACCTTAAGGAACAACAGAGAAATTTAAAATAAAATAAAAAGAATATTTCATGAAATCTACAAACATACCTTGGCGTTTAAATTGGGCATACTGTATGTTTCCTCATCACTAAGAATAAATATATATTAGTTTGACCTAATCTGTGAAATATATGTACAAACTCATTTCAATAGCGATATTTCCTTTCTACCCTGAAAACACATTTTTCATTTTAAATTGTAAGCATCATTTTTGCAAAGAGGTAAAGAACTAAGCACAGGCAAAGTAATAATTTTTACATTACATACCAGTATATAGTTAATAAGCTTGTAAAAGAAAAAAATGAAATATAATTATGTTTACCAATATTGATAAAACTTCAGGAATTAAAAGAGCATTTGCAGATGCATGTAATTTTATTTACTATTTTGGATAACAACATTTCATTTATTAGGAAACTCAAGTTTAGGGATTTTAAATGGCTGTTTCTGATCCTTCCACCAGCTGGGATTCAAATCCAGGTCCCTGGTTTTTAAGATCTATTACCTATACATCATTCTCTAAATAGTCCAAGAGTCTAGTCTGGGCTAATCTTGAAACATGAGTAAGATATGGCTAAGTGAAGGAAGAAAGAAAGGATATTCTAGGTATGGAGATATTTACAAGGAATACATGAAGCATCAAATGGTGAATGGAGGCTATAAGCTTTATTGTTAATGGCGTGCAAATGATTTGAGGGTGGAGTGGAGCAATGTGTAGAGGTCTGGGTATAAATCTGGCTTTGAATTGTTCTGGAACTGTCTGCCTAGGCTGCAGCCATGGATGACAAGGAATATGCAGGCTTTGTGCCCCTCCCCAACTAGATCCATGGAAAGTCTGTGGAAAAAAAAATGTTTTGACTTTACGCTCATGGTGGCAAGAAAGTCTGGTCTGGGCAAATTCACCTGTGTCAGTAGACTCCTCCTCAAATATCTGCAAGAAGCCCTACCCAATTCCTCCTCCCCTATGTCTCCTCAGGAACAAAGAATATTTGAGGAAATAATGACTGACAATTTCCCAACCCTTACAAAAGTCGTAAATATATAAATCAGAGAAGCCTAATGTACACCAAACAGAGTAAATCCAAATATACCCAGTCTAAGACACATACTAATTAGACTTTCAAATGCCAGTGAAACAGTCCTGAAAGTAGCAAGAAAAAAGCAAGTCACTACATGCAAGGGAAGCCAAATAAGACTAAATGCTGATTTCTCATTAGAAACCATGAAGGCAATAAGGCAGTCGTGTAATATATTTGAGATAATGAAAGAGAAAAATTGCCAACCAAGAGTTCTCTATCCAGCAGAGCTGTCCTTCAAAAATGAGGGAGTTTAAAATATTCACAGATAAACTGAAGCTGTGAGAGTCGGCTGACAAGAGGCCTGCCCTATAAGAAATACTAAGAGGAGCTCTGCTAGTGAAAAAGAGAAGTCAGGAGAGAGAAACTGGGAGGAAAGTACAGAAATGAAGATTATCAATAAGGGTAACTAAAAGGATAAAAACAGAGAGAGAAAAAAAAGATATAACAACAACGGGAAAAAAAAAAGCCAAGAGATAAAATGGTTGAAATAATACTGCCTATACAGTGATATTGAACTACCCAATCAAAATACACATATTGGAAGAATGAATAAGAAAATATGATCCAACTTTATGATATTTACAAGAAACTAATTTTAGACCTAAAGATACAAATAGGTTGAAAGTGAAAGACTGGAAAAATATTCCATGCAAGCAGTAACCAAAAAAAGAAAAAAAAGCTGGGGTAGCTATAATAATATCAGACAAAATAGACTTGAAATGCAAAAATATTAAGATTTAAAGAAGGACATTATGTATTAATTAAAGGGGCAATTCACCAAGGAGAGTAACAATCATAAATATCTATGCATCTAATCAAGTTGCCCCCAAGTACATGAGGCAAACAATGGCAAAACTGAAGGGAGAAATAGATGGCTCTAAAATAATAGTGGGAGACTTCAATATACCACTCTCATCAATGGATAGAATATATAGACAGAGTATCAATAAGGAAATAGCGAACTTAAGTAATATGATAAATGAACTAGATCTAACAGACCTATATAGAATATTGCACCCCCACAACAGCAGGATATACATTCTTCTCAAGTGTTCATGGAACATTCTCCAGAGTAGACCACATGCTGGGGCACAAAATAGGTCACAATAACTTTAAAAAGACTGAAATTATACAAAGCACATTCTCTGACTATAATGGACTGAAGCTGAAAGTTAATAACCACCCGAGAGCTGGAAAATACACATATATGGAGGTTCAACAACATGCTCTTAAACAATCAGTAGGTCAAAGAAGAAATTGTAACAGAAATCAGTAAATATTTTGAGGCAAATGAAAATGGTATCAAAACTTATGGGATGCAGTGAAGGTCGTGCTGAGAGGGAAATTTGTAACCCTAAATGCCTACATTAAAAAGGAAGAATGAGCTAAAATCAAAGACCTAACAGAACACCTAGAGGAACTAGAGAAAGAACAGCAAACTAATAAAAAAGGAAGTGGAAGGAAAGAAGCAATAAAGATTAGAAGGGAAATAAATGAAATTGAGAGCAATAAAGCCATAGATTCTTTGAGAATATCATAAAATTAACAAACCCTTAACTAGACTGTCAAAGACAAAAAGTTAATGCAAATAAATGAAATCATAAATGAGAGGGGGTTCATTACCACTGACTCCACAGAAATAAAAAAGATCATAAGGGAATATTATGAACAACTAATTGCCAACAGTTTAGATAACAGAGGAAATGGACAGTTTCCTAGAAACCTAGAACAACCTACACTGCCTTGAGAAGAAAGAGAAGATCTCAACAATTGTATCAAAGTCCTCCCAGCAAGAAAAAGTCCAGGAACAGATGGCTTCATGGATGAATTCTACAAATCATTCCAAGAAAATTAATACAAATCATGCCCAAAATCTTCCAAAAATTTGGAAAGGGAACACTACTTAATTCATTCTATGAGCCAACATCAACCTAATACCAAAGCCAGGTAAAGAAACCACAAGAAAAAATTACAGACCAAAGTTTCTAACAAATATAGATGCAAAACTACTCAACAAAATACTTGCAAATCTAATCCAACAGCACACTGAAAGAGTGATATACCATTACAAAGTGGGTTTTATTCCAGCTATTCAAGAGTTGTTCAACACAAGAAAATTAATTAATGTAGTACACCACGTTAACAAATTCAAAGGGAAAACCCCCATGATCATCTCTATTGATGCACAAAGTCCAGCTTCCTTTCTTGATTAAAAAAACTCAAATAATAGGTATTGAAGGAAACTTCAACCTGACAAAGGGCATATATGAAAAAACCACCACCAACATCATATTCAACTTTCAGAGACTGAAAGCTTTCCCTCTTAAGACCTGGAACAAGACAAAGATGCCCACTGTTACCACTGTTATTCAACATTGTGCTAGACATTCTAGCTAAAACAATTAAGCAAGAAAAAGAAATAAAAGCCATCCAAATCATGGAGGAGGGGCAAGATGGTGGCATAGAGAGGAGTGGAATTTAGTCAGTTCCCTAGAACAACTAATAAACAAGGAACAACTGGAAAATAATCTGGAATAACTGCTGGGAGACAACTGTGACTGTCCACATATCATACACCAACCTGGACTGGAGGAATGCCTGAGATCACAGCATAGAATCTGTAAGTAAAAGCAGCAGAACAGCACTGAGAGCCTCCTTCACCCATGGCAGGCTTTGCTGCAAAACCTCACCATGATAGACAGCGGCACTTTCAACTGAGCTCCACCTGGGGTTTTAATTAACAAATGTGGACTGCTGAATACAACCTAAAACCCTCCAACAAGCAGACAGAGGCTTTTAGTGACAACTGAACTTAAAGAACCAGAAGACTCATCTGCTGGGAGGGGAGCCCAGAAGACTAGTGTTACCTCTGGCCATTGAGTGAAACTGGGGGTCTGTGTAGTGGCCCCAAAAGGGGGCTTTCTATCCCTTTTTCTCTCTCTTAACCTGAGGGGCTCAGAAGAGTGAGCCACAGCCATGTTTAGTTCGCAGTGCTCTGATCCAGAGGTGGAGATAACAGAGTCAGAGACTCTTCAAATGCAGAAGATAACTTGCTAGGGGGTATAACTTCCTTAAGAGTAAGAAGGGGGGGGCAGCTTTTCCTTCAGAACCAGACTCCAGACCCTGGGGGAAAACAGCCAAAACAGAAACTGAAGGGGCCACACCTCCTTATACCAGTTGGAAGAGGCAGGCTGACAGGCACCACCTGCTGGGCAGGTTAGGAAAAGCACAGTGACTGGAAACCTCACAGGAAAGTCTGTCATTCCTCTAAGGTACACCCTGAATATAACCCCATTCTGAGACCTGAACCCATTCTGGTCTGGGAAAATCTGATGGGTAACCAAGGAAACCAGATGCCTAGACAACAGAAAACTAGGAAAAATGAAGATATGGCCCAGTCAAAGGAACAAACTTATACCTCAATCAAGACACAGTTGAGATATTGTTTCACTTTGATGAAACAATCTATTAAAGATTTTCAAACAGATGTGCTAAATCAAATCAAAAACCAAATCAACGAGTTCAGGGAAGATATAGCAAAAGAGACAAAGGCTATAAAGAAAACACTGGGCGGACATAGAGTAGAAATTGAAAGTTTGAAAAAACAACTGACAGAATCTATGGAAATTAAAGGCACAGCACAAGAGATAAAAAACACAATGGAGACATACAACAGCAGATCTCAAGAAGCAGAAGAAAACACTCTAGAACTGGAGAACAAGACACCTTAACTCCTACACACAAAAGAACAGATAGGGAAAAGAATGGAAAAATATGAGCAATGTCTCAGGGAATTGAATGACAACACAAAATGCATAAATATACATGTCATAGGTGTCCCAGAAGGAGAAGAGAAGGGAAAAGGGACAGAAGCAATAATAGAGGAAATAAGCAATGAAAATTTCCCATCTCTTGTGAAAGACATAAAATTATAGAATCCAAGAAATGCAGCATACCGAAAACAGAATAGATCTGAATAGACCTATGCCAAAACACTTAAAAATCAGATTATCAAATGTCAAAGACAAAGAAAGAATCCTGAAAGCAGGACATAAAAAGCACCCATCATGTACAAAGGAAGCTTGATAAGCCCATGTGTGGATGTCTCAGTAGAAACCATGGAGTCAAGAAGGAAGTGCTGTGATATATTTAAGATGCTAAAAGAGAAAAACTGCCAACCAAGAATCCTATATCTGGCAAAACTCCTTCAAATATGAGGGAAAGTTTAAAACATTCTCTGATAATGAGAGAATCTGTGAACAAGATACCTGTGCTACTGGAAATACTAAAGGGAGCACTACAGACAGAAAGGAAAAGACAGGAATGAGCAGTTTGGAACACAATTTTGGGTGATGGTAGCACAGCAATGTAAGTACACTGAACAAAGATGACTATGAGTATGGTTGAAAGAGGAAGGTTAGGAGCATGTGGGACACTGGAAGGAAAGAGGCAAGATAAAGATGGGGACTGTAAAACTCAGTGAAACCTAGAGTGCTCAACAGTTGTGATAAAATGTACAAATATGTTTTTACATGAGGGAGAACAAATGAGTGTCAACCTTGCAAGGTTTTAAAAATAGGGTGGGATTTGGGGAAAAATACAATCAATGCAAATTAGAGACTATAGTTAACAGAAACATTGTATTATGCTTCCTTTGATGTAACAAAGGCAATATACCAAAGTTAAATGCCTATACGAGGGGGACATAAGGGAGGAGTATGGGACTCTTGGCATTGGTGGTGATGTCTGTTTTATTCTACTTTAGTTTAATTCTATCTTTCCTTTCATTGCTTTTTACCTGTCATGTTTCTTTTTCTTTCTTTTTCTTTTTCTTTTGTCTCTCTACCCACCTTGATGCTTCCTGCTTCTTTATGGAAGAAATGGATATGTCTTTATGTCAATAGTGGGGATGGTAGTGAATACATAAATATGTAACTATACAGTGAATCATTGATTGTTTACTTAGGATGGGAAGTATGGTGGGTGAACAAAACCATCTTTAAAAAAATGGGTTGATGAAGAAATCTTGAGGTCACCACATTGAGTGAAATAAGTCAGACATAAGGACAAATAGTGCAGGGTCTCACTGATATGAACTAATCATAATATGTAAACACATAGACATGAAATATAAGTTACCAGGATATAGAACAAGGCTAAAGAATGGGGAGCGGTTGCTTATTATGAGCAGAATGTTCAACTAGGTTGAACTTAAGTGTTTGGAAGTGGACAGAGGTGACGGTAGCATGTTATTGTGAGAATAACTAACACTGCTGAATGATGTGTGAATGTGGTGGAAAGGGAAACCTTAGAGTCACATATGTCACTGGAAGGAAAGTTGGAGTTTAAAAGATGAGAATGCATAAAACAGTGAATCTTGTGGTGGACAATGTCTGTGATTAACTGTACAAATATTGGAAATATCTTTCATGAACTAGAACAAATGTATGACACTATAAATAGAAGCTAATAATAGAGGGGTACATAGGGAAAAATATACCTATTGCAGTCTATGTAGTACAGCTAACAGTAGTCTAAAATTCTTTCACCAACAGTAACAAATATACTATACCAATACAATGAGTGAATAATGGAGGGGGGGGTGGTTAGGGGTAGGGAAAGAACTGAGGTTTCTTTTTTGTCTTTATTTTTTGTCTGGAATAATGAAAATGTTCTAAAAATTGGAAAAAAAATAATTGTAGTGATGGATACACAGCTGTATGATGGCACCATGGGCAACTGATTTTTCATGTACCATACAATTATCCAAAGATCAAAAGTACACAATCTCAATAAAATTAAAAAAGAAAAAAAACAGCATCCAAATCATAAAGGAAGAAGTAAAACATTCATTATTTACAGATGACATCCTATATTTAGAAAGTCCTGAAAAATCTACAAATTTTAAAGCATATAAATGAGTTCAGCAAAGGGGTGGGGTACAAGCAAGATCAACCTACAAAAATCAGTAGTGTTTCAATACAGTAGTAATGAGGGCGCTAAAGAGGAAACCAAGGAGAAAATCCATTTACAATAGGAACTAAAAGAATCAAATATCTAGGAATAAACCTATCTGGGATTCAAAGGACCTATATTCTGAAAACTACAAAACCTTGCTAATAATCAAAGAAGACTTAAATAAATAGAAGGACATTCTGTGTTCATGGAGTGGAAGGCTAAATGTTGTTAAGATGCCACTTCAACCTAAATTGATCCACAGATTCAATGTAATCCCAATCCAAATGCAAACAGCCTACAATGCAGAAATTGAAAAGCTAATTATAAAATTTATTTGGAAAGGTAAGAGGCCTTGAATAGCCAAAAACATCTTGAAAAAGAATGACATGGGAGGATCCACATTTTCATGCTTTAAAGCATATCATAAAGCTACAGTGGTCAAAACAGCATGGTACTTGCATAAAGATAGAACATACTGATCAATGTAATCAAATTGAGACTTCAGAAATAGACCCTTAGATCTTTGGTCAATTGATTTTTGACAAGGCTCCCAAGTCCACTCAACTGGGACAGAACAGTCAATAAATCGTGCTGGGAGAACTACCCATAAACAAAAGAATTAAGGGGGACTCCTATCTTAAACTAAATACAAAAACTGTGTTGGAGAGGATATGGAGAAATAAGAACACTTATTCACTGCTGGTGGGAATGTAAAATTGTAACATTACTGTGGAAGGCTGTTTCGTGGTTCCTTAATAAGCTACATATACAGCTGCCATAATATCTGGCAATCTAGCTTCTTGGTATATACATAGAATATCTGAAAGCAGGTGCACAAACAGACATTTGCACACAATAGTGGCATTATTCACAGTTGCCAAAAGATGGAAACAACCTAACTGTCCACCAACTGATGAATGGATAAACAAACTGTGGTACACAAAAACAATGGAATATTATTCAGCAGTAAGAAGGAAGGAAGTCCTGAAGCATGCAACAGCATGGATGAAACTTGAGGACATTAGATCAAGTGAAATAAGTAAGAAGCAAAAGGACAAATATTGTATGAACTCACTGATATGAATTAACTAGAATATGTAAACTCAGAGACATAAAATCTAGAATATAATTGCCAGGAGATAGAATGGGGGTAGAGAATGGGGATCAGATACGTAATATATGCAGAATTTTTAACTAGGTTGAATTTAAATGTTTAGAAATGGGTAGATGTTATGGGAGCACATTATGGTGAATGTAATTAACAGCAGTGTATTATGTGCGTATTTTTGGTTGCAAGGGGATGTTTAGAGTCCTGTATGTCAATAGAAGGAAAGCTAGAGGTTAAAAGATTGGACTGTATAAGACAGTGAATGAAGTGGTTGATGATGCCTGCGATTAATAGTACATATATAAAAATGTTCTATCATGAACTAGAACAAATGTGCATCACTATTACAAGGAGTTAATAATAGAGTGGTGTATGGGTACAATGCACCTATTGCAAACTATAAATTAGAGTTAACAGCAATATTTTAATATATATTCATCAATAGTGACAAAGATATCACACCAATCCTAGAGGTTAATATTGGGAGGGGGGTAAGGTTTATGGGATGTTTCAAGGTTTTTTTTTTTTTTTTGAGTGATGAATATGTTCTAAAATTGATTGTGGTACTGAATACACAACTATGATGATACTGTGAGGAACCATTGATATTATATTTGGATGGAATGTAACTGTGTGAATGTATCTCAACAAAACTACAAAACTAAAAAACAAAAATCAAACACAAAAGACAGTAGTAATGGAGGAATTGAGAAACAAAAAAGGTATACGACACTCAAATAAATTGATAGAAGTAGTATTTTCTTTATCAGTAATTACTTAAAATATAAATGGTTAATCTCTATATTTAATAGAATGGGTTAAATATAAAAACATAAGCCACATTATGCTGTCTAAGATAGACTTACTTTGGATCAAAGTAAACAGATTGAAAGTGAAAGGATTGAAAAGCTTATTCCATATATATGATAACCAGAAAAGAGCTAGATTAGCTATACTAATATCAGACAAAATAAAATTTAGGCAAAAATTGTTACAATAGTCAAGAAGGGCATTATACACTGATTAAAGGCTTAATCCATCAAGAGGATTTAGAAATTATATATATGCATATCTAACCACAGAACCCCATAATATGAAAAAGATGGACAGTATTAACTAAATACATATATAAGGTATATATGTATTTCTGTCGGTGAACAAAACCATCTTAAAAAAATGGGTTGATGAAGAAACCTTGAGGACACTACATTGAGTGAAATAAGTCAGATGTAAGGACAAATAGTGCAGGCTCTCACTGATATGAACTAATTATAATATGTAAACACATAGACATGAAATATAAGTTACCAGGATATAGAATGAGGCTAAAGAATGGGGAGTGGTTGCTTATGATGAGCAGAATGTTCAACTAGGTTGAACATAAGTGTTTGGAAGTGGACAGAGGTGACGGTAGCACTTTATTGTTAGAATAACAGTGTGAACATGGTGGAAAGGGGAAGCTTAGAGTCAAGTGTGTGACATACATATATAGGGTACTCCACCCCAAATTGAAATCATATGAAGTATCTTCTCTAACCACAATGGAATGAAATTAAAAATCACTGACAGAAGGAAAACTCACAAATATATAGAAAATAAACAGCACACCCTTAAATATCTAATAGATGAAAAGGGGGAAACAAAAGGTGAATTAGAAAATGCTTTGAGATGAATGCAAACAAAAATGCAATGTAAACTTATTATGGATTAAATGCAGGGCTCAGAGGAAAATTTATAACTGTGAAGGCCTACATTAAAAAATAATGGTATCAAATAACCTAGATTTACATCCTAAAGAACTAAAAAATGAACAAACTAAACACAAACCTATCAGAAGGAAGCAAATAATGAAGATTAGAGCAGAGATAAATGAAATAGAGCAGAGAAAAACAATAGAATCAAGAGAAACTAATGTAACTTCTTTGAAAAGATCAACAAAATGACAAAACTTTAGCTAAACTGAAAAGCAGACTTGAATTACTAGAATCAGAAATAAAAAGATTATAAGAATATGAAAAATTGTATATCAACAAATTAGATAACCTTGATAAAATAGACAAATTCTTAAACACATGAACTACCAAAACTGACTTAAGAAGTAATAGAAAATTTGAGTAGACTTTATGGGCTGGTTTAGATACATTATATCTGCCCCCCCAAAAAAAAAAGCCATGTTCTTTAATGCAATCTTGTGGGGCAGATTTATTAGTCTTTTGATTAGGGTGAAAGCTTTTAACTGAGTGCTTCCATAGAGATGTGACTCACCCAACTGTGGGTGATACTTTTGATTAGATTATTTCTGTGGAGATGTAGACCCTGCACATTCAGGGTGGGTCTTAATGAGTTCACTGGAGTATTTAAGAGAGAAGCTAAAAGCCAACATAAACTCAGATGCTTGCTGATGCTTGGAGATGCAGAGAGAAGGATGTTTGGAGATGCTAAGCTAAGAGATGAAGCCCAGGGTTTGCCCCAGGAGACCCAAGCAGAGAGCTGAGAAAAGCTAAGACAGATACCCAGAGACATTCTGGAGAAAGACATTTTGAAACACAATCTGGGAGAAAAGGACAAGCAGACACCAGCCATGTGCCTTTCCAGCTGACAGAAGTGTTCTGGACACCATCAGCTGTTCTTCAGTGGAGGTACCTTCTTACTGATGCCTTAGTTTGGACACTTTTATCACCTTAGAACTATAACTTTGTAGCCTAATAAATCCCTTTTAAGAAAAGCCAGTCCATTTCTGGTATTTTGAATAATGGCAGCATTAGATAACAAAAACAAGTTATAACAAGTAAGGAGATTGATTAAGTAATCAGTAATCTCTGGACGAAGAAAAGCCCAAGACCACATGTGTTCACTGGTGAATTCTACCAAAAAAATAAAAGAATTAACACCAGTTCTTCTCAAACTTTTCCAAATATGCAAGGCAAAGGGAACAAATCTTATATCCTTCTATGAGGCCAGCATTACCCTGAAACCAAAGCCAGGCACAGACATTACAAGAAGACTACACAGCAATATAATTATGAACATAAATGCAAAAACCCTCAACTAAATATTAGCAAACCCAATCCAGCAACATATTAAAAAAGATTATACACCATAATCAAGTATGATCCATCCCAGAAACTCATGGGTGAATTAACATTTACAAATAAATAAATGAAATATACAACATTAATAAAATAAAGGAAACAAAAACATCATTTCAATTTACACAGAATAAGTATTTGCAAAATTCCAACACCATTTCACAACAAAAACACAAACTAGCAAATAAAGGAAACTTCCTTAACCTGATAAAGCTCACTTATGAAAAACCCACAGTTAACATTATTCTCAATAGAGAAAGGCTGAAAGCTTTCCCCTTAAGGACAGGAACAAGTCAAGAATACCCACTTTCACCCCTTCTATTCAACATAGCACTAGAAGTTCTAGAGCAACTAGGAACGAAAAAAGAATAAAAGGTATCCAAATTGGAAAGAAATATATAAAACTTTCTCTATATACAGATGACATGATCTTATATGGAGAGAAAACCCTTAAAGATTCCAGAAAGGTAAATTATTACACCTAATAAATTCAGAAGAGTTGCAAAATACAAGATCAAAATGCAAAATTCTTTTGTTTTTCTGTACACTAGCAATTAACAATCCAACATGACATTGAGGAAACAATTTCATTTACAACAGTATCAAAAAGAATAAAATGATTAGTAATAAATTTAATCAAGGAAGTTAAATTGATTTATACCCTGAAAGTAAAAACTAATACTGACATGAGTTAAGACAAATTAATGAAAAAACATTTCTTATTCATGGGTTGCAAGAGTTAATACTGTTAAGATGGGTATAATATCCAAAATGGTCTGCAGACCCAATACAATCCATATCAAAATCCCACCAGCCCTCTTGCAGAGATGGAAAATCTGGCCCTAACTTCATTGAAATAAGATCCTGGATAGCCAAAACAATCTTTCAAAAGAAGAACAAATTTTGAGGAGCAAATTTCAGACAAATTTGAAATTTCCTAATTTCAAACCTTGTATAAAGCTACAGTAATCAAAACATGGTTGTACTGGCATACAGACAAATATATCAGTGAAATAGAATTGAGAGTCCAGAAATAACTCATTTGAACACAAATGTATGGGTTTTTGAAGAGAGGGCCAAGATCACCCAACGGGGAAATAACAGTTACTTTGATGAATTGTGCTGGGACAACTGGACATCTTCACACGCCATACAAAATTTAAATAAAAATGAATCAAAGATATAAATTTAATAGGTAGAACTATAAACTCATTTAAGAAAACAGAGGAGTCAATTTTCATGACTTGAATTTGTCAATGGTTTCTGTGATATGACACCAAAAGCAAAAGCAACTGAAGAAAAAAGTAGATCAATTGGACTTCATCAATTTATTTTTAATTGTGAATCACAGGACATTAAGAAAGTCAAAATATAATCCTCAGAATGGGAAAGTATTTTCAAATATGATATCAAATAAGGATCAAGTATCTAGAATAACTACTATAACTCAACAATAAGACAGATGTACAATTTAAAAAATATATATATATATAGGCTAAGGACCTGAATAGACATTGCTCTAAAGAAGATGTAGAAGTGGTTAATAAGCACATAAAAATATGCTCAATATCCTTAGACATTAGGGAAATTCAAATCAAAACCACGAGATGCTCCTTGGTCCCCACTAAAATGGCTATAATAGTAATAATTTTTTTTAAAAAGTAGCAAATATTCATAAATATATGGAGAAATTTGAACCCTCTTATATTTCTCTGTGTGGGGGGGGGGGTGTAAAATATTTCAGCTGCTATGGAAAACAGTTTGTTGGTCTCCCAATAAGTTAATTATAGTACAAACATATTACTCAGCAATTCCACTCCTGGGTATATAACCCAATGGAAAAAAAAAAAAAAGTGTTCAACCAAAAACTTGTACATGAATGTTTATAGCAGCACTATTTACAAGAGCTAAAGGTAGAAACAACCCCAGTGTTCCTCAGTGGAAGAATGTATAAACAAAATGTGGTATATTCATATTCAGACATAAAAAGGAATCAAGTACAGATATTGATTCATCATGGGTGAACTTCAGAAACATGCTATGTGAAAGAATGCAGACACAAAAGTCCATGTATTGTATGATTCCATGCATATGATATATCCAGAATAGTCTAATCCATGGGGACAGAATATAGATTAGTGGTTACCAGCTACTATAGGGAGGAGAGATTGGGGAGTGATTTCTTTATAGGCATGGGGTTTCCATTTGTCATTAACAAAATGTTCTAGAGCTGGAGGGAAAGAAGATGGTGGCATAGAGAGGAGTGGAAGTTAGTTAGTCCCCCTGGAACAACTGACAGCCACAAACAACTAGAAAATAATCTGGTACAACTAGAAAATAATCTGGAATAACTGCGGGGGAACAAATGTGACCCACTCATCATACACCAACCTGAATTGGGAGGAGTGCCCGAGATAGTAGCATAAAATCTGTACGTAAAAACTGTGGACCCAAGCTGGGAGCCCCCACCCCCACAGCCCAAACTGCAAAGCCTTGCAGCGCTAGAGAGCAGCACTTTCCTAAACTGCAAAGCCTTGCTATGCTAGAGAGCAGCACTCTCCAAGCAAGAGAATATAGCTCAGCTGAGCTCCAACTGGGGTTTTAATTAGCACATGCTCAACACAAGCTACAAATCCCCAACAAGCAGAGGGAGGCTTTTGACAATTGACCTTGGAGAGCAGGAGGACCTCTCTTGGAGGGAGCAGGAGCTCAGAGGACTGTGCTGTCTCTGGTTGACCTGTGAAACTGAGGAGGGCTGAAGACTGACCCTGAAGGGGGGCTTTCTGTCCCTTTTTCAACTCAGTGGAGAAACCCTCAGCCATTTTCAATTCCCAGCACTCTGACCCAGACAAGGGTAGAGATAGCAGAGTCAGAGTCTATTCAAATGCTAATGACCTCTTCCAAGGGGGAATATCTTCTCTAAGAGGAAAGAGGCAATGCCAAGCTCTACTACCCACCTTCCATTCTGAACCAGACCCCAGAGCCTGTGGGAAAACAGCCATGGGCCACACCTCCCTACACCAGTCTGGAGCTATAGGCTGACAGGTGCCATCTGCTGGGCAGAAAAGCACAGTGACTTCAGTCCTCACAGGGTGCATCAATCTTCTAAGACACCCTCAGGGAAACCTGAAACTCTTGCTTCCTTCCAAGACTGAGCCTGTTCTGGTCTGGGAAAACCTAACCAAGAAGGTCAGATGCCTAGACAACAGAAAACTACAACCTACATTAGGAGGGGCAAAGTTATGGCCCAGTCAAAGGAACAAACTTACACTTCAACTGACATGCAGGAATTGGAACTAGTGCTGGATCAATTCAGAAAGTTTAGGGAAGATACGGCAAAAGAGATGAAGCATATAATGAAAACACTGGGCATACATAAGGTAGAAATCAAAAGTTTGAAAAAACAACTGACAGAATCTATGGAAATGAAAGGCACAACACATGAGATGAAAGACACAATGGAAACATACAACAGCAGATATCAAGAGACAGAGGAAAACACTCAGGAACTGGAGAACAAGGCACCTGAAAGCCTACAGATAAAAGAACAGATAGAGAAAAGAATGAAAAATATGAGCAATATCTTTGGGAACTTCAGGACAAAATGAAATGCAGGAATGTATGTGTCATTGGTGACCCAAAAGGAGAAGAGAAGGGAAAAGGGGCAGAAGCAATAGAGGAAATAATCAATGAAAATTTCCCATCTCTTATGAAAGACATAAAATTACAGATCCAAGAAGCGCAGCATACCCCTAACAAAATAGATCCTAATAGGCCTATGCCAAGACACTTAAAAATCAGATTATCAAACATCAAAGATAAGAGAATCCTGAAAGGAACAAGAGAAAAGCGAACCATCACATACAAAGGAAGCTTGATAAGACTTTGTGCAGATTTCTCAATAGAAACCATGGAGGCAAGAAGGAAGTGGTGTGAACTATTTAAGATTCTGAAAGAGAAAAACCACCAACCAAGAATCCTATATCCAGCAAAACTGTCCTTCAAATATGAGGGAGATCTTAAAATATTCTCTGACAAACAGACAATGACAGAGTTTGTGAACAAGATCCCTGCTCTACAGGAAACACTAAAGGAAGCACCATAGACAGAAAGGGAAAGACAGGAGTAAGAAGTTTGGAACACAATTTTGGGACATAGTAGCACAGCAATGTAAGTACACTGAACAAAGATAACTGTGAGTATGGTTGAAAGAGGAAGGTTAGGAGCATGTGGGACACCAGAAGGAAAGAGGAAAGATAAAGACTGGGACTGTATAACTCAGTGAAACCTAGGGTGCTCAATTACTGTGATAAAAGGTACAAATATGTTTTTACATGAGATCTAACAAATGAATGTCAACATTGCAATGTGTTAAAAATGGGGTAGGATTGGGGGAAAATACAATCAATGCAAACTAGAAACCACAGTTAACAGAAACATTGTATTGTGCTTCCTTGTAATAACATAGGCAATATACCAAAGCTAAATGCATATGGGGGGGACATAGGCGAAGGGTATGGGACTCTTAGCATTGGTGATGTTTTCTGACTCTTTATTCTACTTTTGTTTAATGCTATCTTTCCTTTATTTGCTTCCTAGCTGTCATTTTTTTTCTTGCTCTTTTTTTTTCTTTTTCTCCTGTCTCTCTACCTTCTTTGACTCTTTCTCCTCCTTTTTGGAAGCAATGGAGATGTCCTTATACAGACAGTTGGTGATGGTGGTGAATACATGAATACATGACTATACAGGGAACCACTGATTGTTTACTTAGGATGGAATGTATGGTCTGTGAACAAAACCATCTTTAAAAAAATGGGTTGATGAAGAAACATTGAGGGCACTATATTGAGTGACTAACATAGACACATAAGGACAAATATTGCAGGGTCTCACTGATATGAACTAATTATAACATGTAAACTCATAGACATGAAATGTAAGTTATCCAGATATAGAACGAGGCTAAAGAATGGGGAGTGGTTGCTTATTATAAGCAGAATGTTCAACTAGGGTGAACTTAACATTTGGAAATTGACAGAGGTGATGGTAGCACAATCTGAGAATAACTAACAGTGCTGAATGGTCTGTGAATGTGGTGGAAAGGGGAAGCTCAGTCAGCTATGTCACCAGAAGGAAAGTCGGATGTTAAAAGATAGGAATGTATAAAACAGTGAACCTTGTGGTGGACAATGTCCATGATTAACTGTACAAATATTAGAAATCTCTCTCATGAACTAGAACAAATGTATGAAACTAGAATTTAATAATAGAGGGGCATATAGGAAAAAATATATACCTATTGCAAACTACATACTACAGTTAGTAATATTTTAACATTCTTTCATCAACAGTAACAAATGTACTATACCAATACTATGAATCTATAATGGGGGAGGGGGGTGGTTAGGAGTATGGGAAGATTTGAGTTTCCTTTTTTTGTGTGTATTTCTTTTCTGGAGTAATGAAAATGTTCTAAAAATTAAAAAAAAGAAACTAACTGTGGTGATGGATGTACAACTGTATGTTGGTACCATGGGCAAGTGATTGTACACTTTGGATCTTTGGATAATTGTATGGTATGTGAACAATCTCAATTAAAAAATGGAAAAAAATGTTCCAGAACTACATAGTGATTTACACAAAATTGTGAATGTGCTACATGCTGCTGCCTTATACACTTTAAAATAGAGAATTTCACGTTAAGTATATTTTCTACAATAGAAAAGCAAGATTATGGCTTTCTCATAATAATTCCTGAGAGAATTAATTGCCAGAAAACCTAAATTAGCAAAAATATTAAAGGAAATTTTTCAGGCAGAAGGAATATTAGGTGAGGCAATTATTTTTCTATCCAAATTATGAAGAAAACTTCAAATGGAAAAAAAATGAAGTTGAAAATAGAATTCATTTTTCTTAGTTCTATTTGCCTTAAAGATAACTGTCAAAGGCAAAAATAGTAACCATGTACTCTGTGTTTTAGGCATATATAATAGAAAAATAAAATGGTAATAGCATGAGGTATGGAAGGTAGGAGTTGGGAGTTTACCATTATACCACAAATAAAGTGATACTATATTATATGAAGGTAGAGTCATACTTGTTAAAGATGTATTTTAAAAACCTTAGGTAAAGATCCTTGGTATTGTGTGGCAAATAAAAACCATAGGGCAACCACTAATATTTTTTTAAAGAGTATATATAAGAAGTCAATAATGAAAGAAATTTAAAAATTATTAACCCA